>NW_008659799.1:8359-48071 GCF_000695815.1 Acanthisitta chloris | reverse complement strand
TTCACGGCCACCTCATGTTCAGCTTTCTATCCATCCAAACTCCCAGGTCCCTTTCTGCCTGGCTGCTCTCCAACCACTGTTTCCCCAGCCTGTAGTGCTGCATGGGATTGTTATGGCCAAAGTGCAGGACCAGCACTTGGCCTTGTTAAACCTCATCCCATTGGGTGTTAAGAAAGTATTAAGTACCTCGGCCTTTTCCTCGTTTTTTCTGCCTGGCTGCTCTCCAACCACTGTTTCCCCAGCCTGTAGTGCTGCATGGGATTGTTATGGCCAAAGTGCAGGACCAGCACTTGGCCTTGTTAAACCTCATCCCATTGGGTGTTAAGAAAGTATTAAGTACCTCGGCCTTTTCCTCGTTTTTGGTGTCCCTCCCATCCCATGTCCAAGAAGGAATGAATGTATTTCTTTTTGTCTTTAAGATGATGAGGTCTCCCCTGAGCCTCCTCTTCTCCAGGCTAAACACCCCCAGCTCCCTCAGCCTCTCCTCATAGCACTTGTGCTCGAGTCCCTTCACCAGCCTCGTTGCTCTTCCCTGGACCCACTCCAGCACTTCAATATCCTTCCTGAACTGAGGGGCCCAGAACTGCACACAGTACTCAAGGTGTGGCCTCACCAGTGCTGAATCACCTCCCTGGTCCTGTTGGCCACACTGTTCCTGATCCAGGCCAGGATGCCATTGGCCTTCTCGGCCACCTCATGTTCAGCTTTCTATCCATCCAAACTCCCAGGTCCCTTTCTGCCTGGCTGCTCTCCAACCACTGTTTCCCCAGCCTGTAGTGCTGCATGGGATTGTTATGGCCAAAGTGCAGGACCAGCACTTGGCCTTGTTAAACCTCATCCCATTGGGTGTTAAGAAAATATTAAGTACCTCGGCCTTTTCCTCGTTTTTGGTGACTGCTCCCTCCCATGTCCAACAAGGAATGAAGGTATTTCTTTTTGTCTTTAAGATGAGACAACAGAGATTTAGATTAAGAATTAGAAATAAAATTTTGACGCTTAGGATGGTCAGGCATTGGAATAGGTTGTCCAGGGATTTGGGGGAGTCATCATCCCTGGAAGTGTTTAAGAGGTGTCTGGATCTGGCGCTGGGTGCAATGGTTTACTGGGTTAGAGGTTGCAGTGGTAGTCCTAGGTGGACAGTTGGACTTGATGATCTTAAAGGTCTCTTCCAACCTTTATGATTCTGTGATTCTGTATCCAACAAAGAAAATGGGAAGACACACTAGAACCTCACCTGTATCTGCCTAGACTAGAAGGCGATGCTGTTTATCATGGTATGACTATTTATATGTTTTATTGGTAAGGTGTTGCCTTGAAAGCAGAAAATCTGGACCAGCATAATTGTGCCACTGCCCTAGTTGTGACCCTGATACCTTTCCCTCTCCATTTCTGCATGCTCTTCCCTGCTCCTGCCTTTCCTCTTGACAGCCTTGAACCCTCAGCATGGATGATCCCTCCTAAAAGAGCTTTTGGTTTTGTCAGCTGCTGTGTTGCTGCAATACAGGTAACATGAATAGGTACCTGTGTTTTGAGGTGGTCTCATATTATTGGGGTTTTTACTCAGGCAAGAACTCATATGTAAATAAAAATGCTCATAGGCTTGACTCTCCTCTGCTAATTGGTTTTCTACTCAGTCCCTCTTGACAATTAATAGCTCCATTAAATTACTCTGGACTGTATATTTAAAACTAATAAGAGAAAAAGGGAGAAAAATCTACCTGGGGAGGTTCCTTAATAGAAATAAAGTTTGGAAAACAGTAGAAAGTCAAAGACAAAGCATCAATCTACTTGTTCTGTGAGGCTGAAGCAGCTGGTGTGTCACATGAACCTTCGACTTGGAGGAATTCTGCCATAATTATCCTGACTCATTACAAACCTGGTTCTAATTCAGTAATGTAACTTACTGAATATTTTTCCATTAAGTTGTCTTGAGCGTGTAAGCACAGCAGGGATTCATTTAGGGACATCTGACTTTTTTTTTTATCCTTTCCTACATTTTTCCCTCTTTTTATACACTAAGGGGCAATAAAGTTCCTGCATATGTGAGCATGTCATATGAACACCAAAAGAATAGAGCATGTTGTTTTGACAACAAATGCCAAGTAAAGCAATAATGATATGCTGCTTATTGTAAAGCTTTGCCAGTTTAAGTCTTTGTTATGCTCTGAAGATTTACATGGGATCCTTACAGCTTTAGAAAAACTAGCAGCAATGTAGCATGTTCATCCTGTTCTTCCTCTAATCTGTCTATGCATCTCTGACTGTTGTACATGGTTTCCATATGCAGATGCCTTATGTACACTATTTCTGAGAATTTCAGCTGGTCTTTGTGCAACCATAGCTAATCTCTAATGCTGGTTTAGAACATGATATAAAACTGTGAGGTATTTTATATTGCAGCATCACTGTTATATGATTTTTAAATAAGATGCTAACCAGCTTTCAGTTTTCAGCTTTCAAACATATGTCTCTAAAGTGGTGTGGACTTTCTGAGGAGGTTTGTGCAACTGAAAGATCAGCACCAGGTCTGTTCTGTGCCTTGTTCTTCCTCCCTGTTCCCTTTATTTTATGTTTTATGCTCAGCAGTTGGCATTAAAATCTTTGCTATCACTGTGGACCTTGCACTAATTCACTATGGCATTAAAGCTGGAGAAGACTGAAATACTAATTAGGTCAAAGGAAGAATTATAAAGATTTTTATAGTTACTATTGCAAATGACTGCTGTAGGTAGAAGCAGTCTGTAAGTTTCAATGAATTGTTAGGGCATATGCTAACCTCTTTCTACTTCCTCTCTAATGTGAAAATTTCTAGTTTTGTATTCATGCTTAACATGAAGGAGTTTGATTTAAATATCTTGTCAGATAAATATATGCATAAATGTATGTATAAAAGGTATGTATAGGTATGTATATGTATAAAATGTTCGTAACTATTTCAAGTTATCCTCTAATAGAAATCTGGAGTTACCTGAAATGACTATGAACATTGTTAGTTTGTGTGTTTTTCTTGAAATATTTTGTATTTCCTACAATGTGCTAGATGTTAACATGTAGTATATATTCCTGTTACTTTCCCAATTAAGTAGTAATTAAAAAAAGAAATCATGTTTTCCTTGTTTCAGTGACTAATTGTATTTGAGAAAATAAATATTTTATTCCATATCATGATGGAGCACAAGATCCTCAGATGAGATGTTCTCTTTCTACTGAAAAACAGGTAAAGTAAATGCTGCTCTTTATCTCCAAATTTAACAGACCTTTGGCTGGTTCCTTCCATTCCGTGGATCAGAGACACCTTGGAAATACTGAAGATGCATCATGTGGGTGAGCATGATGAAAGAATATATATTTTCTGATTCCTCTTCATTCAGGGTTGTTTATTAGAAGCAGGACTGTGAAAGACAGTTCAGGGCTGTTTCATGAGATACTGGCATTTAGGTAAAGACTGTCACTGCAGTAAAAGTAGAAAAGGTGGGGAGACAGTCATGTGAAAAGACAACCTGTAAAACTAAGCGTATGGTTTGAATATAGAATCATAGAATCATCCAGGTTGGAAGAGACCTCAAAGATCACTGAGTCCAACCCTATCATCATTACTAGACCGTGGCACTAAGTGCCACATCCAGTCTCATCTTGAAAACCTCCAGGGATGGTGAATCCACCACCTCCCCAGGCAGCCCATTCCAATGCCTGATAACTCTCTCTGTAAAAAATCTCTTTCTAATATCTAACCTAAACCTCCCCTGGCAGAGCTTGAGTCTGTGAAGCATATAACCAATGCTTCTTTCAGAATAGTATTCAAAGAAGGGTAAAAGTAATTACTTTTTCTTTTTTGTTTTGTTTCTAGGTTGGTTTTTTCTTGTCATCAGTGAAACTTTTCTTCCTTTATTATATGTATAATGGACAAACAGCAGGTGCAATAGACCAAAGCGTCTCTTAATGTCATGAATTGAGAGATACCACCAGCTTATAGTTTGTGCACATTCTATTGGGTATTTATTTTATTTCTAAATTACGTGTAAGTTTTTAGGACTAACAGCATGGACAAATGCTTGCAATTATGGGGGAAGATCCCAACCTTCTTCCATAATGATTATTTTTTTCCTATCCCAATACTTACTTTCCCTAAAGCTAGTGAAAGTTGCATGCATACATCGAAGGCAGAGTATATCCCCAAAGAATTGACTGGAAAAACTGACAACGTTAAAATAAACAGAGGATTGTGGCAACATGCTCTGGTGAAAATAAATGCTGTCTCTTTTGTTTCAGATGCTCTGGTGGAGTAAAGCAGTTCTGACAAGAGATTGTCAGGTGCCCATAGGACTTTGTGTGTGGCTTTGTGCTTGGCAGAAAATCTACATAACTGCCCAAATGTGATCAGGTATTGAGGAAGTCTAGGTCCTCTCCAGTCTCTTGCCTTCATTTGAGGAGTCTGCATCAGGGCAACCTCTTTGTGGATTTAAGGCATGTGTAGAAAACAGAAATTTGAATAAGGACTGTGTCTATGTATAGAACACACATTTATCTTGTTTATTTGGTTATTTATTGTGACATTGCTTTTCCGCAGAGACCAGCAATTGTATAGCAGTATATCAAATCTTGGGGATGGGAACAGAGATTGAACCTTCCTTGTTTTCATCCAGATGCACTTTGATTGCTCAGTGTTCCCAAGGAGTTGCAGAACAATGTTGTGGAAATAGGCATTTGCTCTCAGTGTGACATGACTCTCTGTACAGATGAATATACTTATTAGGTAAGAGAGCCTTTCTGTACCTACCCAAATATACTGTATAAGTCAGAGCTGGAGTTGGTATAACCAGGCTTTTTTTTTTCTTTTTTTTTTAATCTGAGATATATAGCAATACTGTCCTGAAATCTTATTGCCAAATTTTTAGCATTTACAGAAAAAAAATGAATCCTTTTCTGTTTCAGCAGAGTTACTGGGACTTTGCTATAGAGCTGCTGTCACAGTCCTGTGTGCTAATATCTAGCTCACTAGATAGCAGGCAAAAAGCCAGGGTGTTCATGGAAACAGTGCTTCCTCAGACAAGGAATAATCACCCTAATGTCAATGTCATGCTGCAATCAGACTCTGACAAGGTTTGCAAATATCTTGAAAGGAACTGCTCATCTTTGAACAGCGTAGATCAAAGCCCAACTGGAACAAAACCCAAGTATGCTGCATGTCAGCTGCAGAATTTTGTTGATGAGCACAGCATGTATAAGCAGAGGCCACCGCTATCATCACCAGCAGGAACAGCCAGATGGACTGGGCTGTTTGACTACTTAAAATCTTGCTGCATAACCACAAAAACTAAAAATGAAGCTTAAGAACCCATTACACATCTCCAGAGCTCAAGACTGTCTTTTTAAAGCTTCAAGGCCATTTTTAATCTGTGCCAAAGACTTTTTTAGGCATGTCTGTTTGCAGGAACTTCTGTTTCCTACCATTCATGAGAACAGAATTAGCCCTGGGAAGGGATAAGATGTACAGTGGTGGTTCAAGTAGACGGATAATCTATCAACCCTCCCAACTCTACCACAGATATACGTGCTCTGCAACTGGGGACGCCATTTGCTCTCTGTATGTACTTATATTTCTAACTGTGTAATGGGAGCAATATCTCATCTATAACTGTAACACAAGGCCTTATTCAGTGCATTTTAAGCTCTACAGGATGAATAACTTAGCACCCTGCAGGAAAAAAATGCACGCAGCCAAAAGGATCAAATAGTTTGTTGAACACCAGGCTAACCCTCTGGATACTATGCTTTTGAGAAAAAAACATTTACGTAAAGAATTTTCCTGCTATGGCATCTTTTATCTTTGAGGATTAAGACATTGTGGAAGGCTAAAGCAGGATTCTCCATGTGCTGGCACCTCTGCCACCATCGTGGTATGGTGAAGCCAGACTGCAGTGGAAGGGCCATGTCATATGCATTGCACCTGCTTGCACTGTGGGTCTAAACTGACTTTCAGGATGGCCATACTGGAATTAAGACATATTGTAATCAGAAAGGGCCTAATCTATTGTTGTCTGCACCTAAGGCTAGAGAATCTCTCCATGATGTTGTGTAGAGCTCCAAAGGCCTGTGTTAGGTGCATATTTACTTCTCTGAAGTGGAGGGAGGCAACAGAGCTTGCCTGGCATGGAAGGCAAGGAAGTCTGTCTTTTTAACCTATGATACTCTGTCAGTATTGCAGTTTGAGATGATAGACTGTAATGCTACTATCTGACAATTTTAAGCAATTGGTTTATTCAGATTAAAAATAAAAGACAAAGCTCAAGAACTAAAATTTTACATAAAGATTGATTTTTGTTTTTAAAGACAGTTTTTTTCATCTGTTCTAGACTTCCCCTGCCATGTTTAAATCTGGAAGTTATGCACAGAGAACATTTCTTTCTCAAGAAAACATAAATCACCTAAGAATCACAGAGAGAGAAGCCTCTAAACCAATGTATGGGGTTTTTTTTGTATCTGCAAGCTAATTCTTAGCTTTTCATCTTATAATGACCCCTGTGTCCTACACCTGACCAGTATTTCCATTTGGGCCCATTCACAGGCAGAAGGTCTTCCTGGAGCTTACTAGCTTCCCAACTGAATCCCCTGAAGCCTTGGTCTCATAGTGCATTATGATGAGAGAGTGAGTGCATTTACTACCTTAATTATAGCTGTGCTTTCACGCTCCATCAGTGCTTAGCACCTAAAAGGAGCAGAATTTCCACAAAGGCCTCCAAGCCAGATAGACAGCACCATGTGTATGTCCAAAACCACATGGCCACTCACAGAGGTATTAACAGGTGCAGAATTCATCTTTCTGTTCTGCTTTGCAAGTCAAAAAACAGTATTTAAAATTTTACTTGGTGCTTTCTATTAGATGCAGAGCCAATAGCACTTAGTGTCAGGAGGTCTTGGGAAGAGGTTAACAGATTGTACTCCAGGAACTCAGTACCAGATCCTGGAAAGTCTGAATTTTCATTCCCTTGCATGTCACACTAATTTTTAATAGTCTTGAGGAAGGGGATGGACCTAACCCTAAAATAATTGCATAACATAATACTCCACTTTACAATTTCCACCTTTTGTTTATATTCATAAACAAGGGTGAGACTTCAGTTGCATTTCTTTGTGGTGATACAGATCAAATTTGATTCTAAAATAAGGGACAACATAAAGATCTGGAATAAAATTCAGTCAAAGGAAAGAAGCGATAGCCTAGAAGAATTAAAGAGCTGGCTATATGTTTTTCTGGGATTTCTGGTAAATTTAGGGCTTTTATATATTTATGCTGAAATATGTAGTGTTTCTGAAATGGCATTGAATGTTGGCCATGATTAATTTAAGCTTTTTTCACTATCCCTGCTAGTACAGTATCATAACAGGAGACTTCAGCTTTTGTGCATGTTGTGAATCTTGTCTGGCTCACAATAGCACATTAAACATCTTTGTTTTACCTATGTGATCTTCCTGAAGCCTGAAGGATTACTTAGTTATAACTATGTGTGGAAAATCTGTTCCAGTACATATATACCTTCTCTGCCTTATATCTCTATAGAAAATATTTGGAAACTGACATACACTGACCTCCAGCAGAAAACTATCTGATAAAATTGATACTTCCCTTCAAAATACCTAAAAATTTATAATGTCAGATTGATGTTTATTCCTAAATGCATTTTGGAAATCTTCTCCTTGATCTTAGATCAGTCCATTGTCAAATTCCTTAAAGGCCACATCATTTATAAATTATATTAACTGCAGACGTATAATTCATGTGGAACATAAAATAAGGTTTCAAACATTTGTATTAAAAAGGTAAGGTGATCCTATATTAAATCATAGTTATGGCCTTATTTTAAAGTATAGAATCCTCCTAACTGAAGTTTAGCACCTCTTATTTTTTATTTTTTAGATTTTATTAAAAAGAGGAGCAACTGTGACAATGATGTTGGCAGACAAGTGGTCTCTTTCTAAAACCCTTGTGCTGTTCTGTCATATTGTTTTCCATTAGCTACCCCTACACTTTCTATAGGTTGCTTTCAGCCATATTTTTACTAAATGTTTTTGGAAGAGCTAACTGCATATTTCGCCATTACTGTTTTGACATTGCAAGCTCAAGGTTAATGGAATTTCTTAATGGATAAAGAAGAAAAATAACTACATTTTAAATTTAATCATCTTGTGGGTATAGCCAAATTGCAGGAATCCTAGAAACCATTGCCATTATAAAATATATTAAAAAAATAAATTCTGGATGCATTTTGCTGTTTTTCCCTCCTCCTTATTAAGGTCTAAAGAACTCCTGGAAGTTTGTATTTCTTGTCCTACTGTGTAAACACAACTTGGTTATCATCATCTCTTCTCAAACATCTTTTAATATATTCTGGGAAGTATGATAATGCTGTTTGATGTGATTATAATTTTCTTATTTTTGAACCTTAGCCTTGATCTCATTATGAAACTTCTACCAATAGAAATAGAAAGTAAAAACTGACATATAGTATCTGGCTCAAATTAATTTGAAATCTGCTCCTGGAGGCCACTCTCTAGCAAAACATAAGGATTCACCACTGTCTAAGTTCATAAATGGCATTAACCATTTAAAAGCCATGTCTTTAATTACACCTTTGAAGAACTGCAGGCATTTACTAATATGATATTGAGGAGCATTTTGGCCGTATTCTCTCTGAGAGTGGTTTTCTTTGAAGTGTTGGCTGGAGTTATGCTGACTTTCCTTTAATAGCAAAGAAAAATGGCAACTGTAATCATTTTCATATAATTCATGATGGACTTTTTTTTCTGCTTTGCCTTAATGATGGGTATTGTCCTGAAATTTGCTTTTATAGTTCAATGGAGCTAGAAGTTAATAATCCTAAGTGAAAACAGGCAAGTTTTGGTGACTGCAAAAACATGTCTTACCTGATAAACCTCCAATGCAATCATTTTGTCCCTCACTAGGTACATATTTGATCTCTAGTACAGGAGGTGTTTTGCCCTTAGAAACATTCACTTTTCTTATACTTTTCTCCCTTACTCTGCTGCAAATTTTGCTCTTCCTTGTTCACAGAACAACCATGCAGCTTATTGTCATATTCTGCTTTTCTACACCATGCCAAATGTACTGTTGTCTTGCATTTCTCCTCTGGACAGTTTTTCACTCTTATTCCAGTGGGGATATAAAATTTCCTTTCTTGTCCCAGGCAAAGCTCCTGTTTCTGGCCTTCTAATGCCACTTCAAAAAGTACCTCTCCCACCTATGGCATGGTGGACCAGAGGTCTCTACATCACATCCATACTGCTATCATGTTCTGTCTATGCTGGGTAGCTTTTTTTTCATCTCCTGTGGATATTCAGGCATCAAACCTCATTCTCCAATGCTCATGACACTTAGCACACTTGAAGATGGCATACAGAGCAAGACAGGAAACCTTTTCTTCTTGGTTTTCAACAACTCCTGTTTGCAACTGACCATGAAGTTGAAAGTTTTGTGTGTCTGGGACATAGAGCTGGGGGAGATGCACAGCTGCTGTGAGCAGGGGTGCTGAAGACTTCATGGGTGAATTGTGGAAATGGAGAATTGACTGGTGTTGATGCATGAACCAACCATGTCAGTGAAGGTGACAAGTAGGCAACATGTGGGGCAGGTTAGCGAGCTCAGTGTCCTCAATTCAAGAGCTCCAGGCTCAGAAAGGAGAGAAGAGGGTATGTTGAAGACAGACAGTGGTTAGTAAATCTTCAATGGACAAACAGTCACTGCAGCTGGATGAAGGCCTATTTCTAAGTGTGTCCACTCCCAGGCTCTGGGGCATCCCTCAGAGCGTACTTAGTGCTGCATGTTTAGACCAAAGTTGGAAGTGCAAGGTGCCAGGCTATCCTGAGCTACAGTTGTGGTGAGGGGTGCTTTGAAAGCCTGTACAAGCTGTGCTTTAAACAACCATCAAGACAGAGGTTATGAAACATGGGAACCAGAAAACTGAAGACCACATTGCAGTTGATTCTGAAAATTTTTCTTTCCAGTGGAGAATCAGGATGATACCTTCAGGCTGCTGTGTTCATATTTTACAGCTGCCACATAAGCCCCCTTTCAAATATCTACCAAAATACGTCCTTCCTGCCTTGCACACTCAAAACTGTTCCCTAATGCAGTGCAGCAAGAACTTCACAGAATTTAAGTTTTACAGTCACCTCTGTTTGAAAGCGATAATCTCCTTGGTTTCCATTGAATCCATCTGTTGCCTTTTCTCACACATAAGCAGTGATTACAAATCACTGTTTTATCATTAGGATACTTTGCTGAAGTGCTTCCTGGGTGATAATATCGGTAATAACAACACCAGTTTTAATGATAAATGTTTAGTATTTTAACCATTTATCTTTCTTTGCTTAAGTGTTATTACCATATTCATAATTTGACTGTGCTAACCAGTAATAAAATTTCAGTTAGAAAAATATGCAATATGAAGAAGGATCAACAGTACAAGCACCATGATCTCGCTTTTATTGATGGCTTTTCTTTCCTACTATTGCTCTTAAGCAAATTCTGTACGGTTATTCTGAGTTTAAGATGGGAAGCCAAAGGATTAGGAGTTACTTTGTTCAAGTTCACCCATCAAATTCTTAATCTTCCTCAGTAATTTGTATCAATATAATGAGTATTTATTGAGGCAATAACTGAAATATGTCAGAAAATAAAAAATGGGATATATTACTGTATGAGTTTGTTAAAGAACAATTGCATCCAGTAACTTGATACTTTTATGAAATTAAAATTTCAAGTAAATGATTTTGTAGGCAATGAAAATATTGTATTTTAGTCTATGTGGCTGTTTTAATTAATTTAAAATAGTCCCATGCAGAAAATTAGCTATATTGAACAAGATGGGATAAGTAGCTGAAATCTAAGGTCAATAACAAGTTGAGAAAAGGTTTGGTCTTGGAGCTGAAGAAGCTTACACATGAAGTTTCTTTAGGATCACTACTGAGGTTTTTGTTACTATTACATTAGTATTTTTCACATAGGAAGCATGCTAGTGACAACTATTCACCATGTTAAATGGTGTTGGCAGTATATAGGCGAGCAAAGATTTTATACTGGAAGAACTGGCTAATCCCAAGGAATGGAGGCACAGAGGAAGAGCAGGGTTTATATTGTAACATAAAGGTAGGATTTTTGAGGCCAATATTAAAAGAATTCCTGTTGACAGGTAGGAGCAAAATATTTGGAAGGAATGAAAAAGGTGTGCGTATTAATCTTGGAGGCGATCACAGGCTGCTCTTGCAGTACAACTACAAAAAAGCCAAACAGGACTCCAAGCGTTAGGAATTGAACAGCTTGCTGTTGTGCCTGGAAAAATTTAACACCATTGTTCAAGGACCTGTGAGATTTAACTAGAAGTAGCACTGAAGAAATCTAAAATAGTTAGAATTTTAGTTGTGTGATTGATGGAGAGGACACAAGTAGAGGCAGCCTTTTTATTTTGTTTCTTTTTGGCAAACAGTGCAAAACACATAGTGAATTTAATTTGTCAGAAGTAAAACTGGTGATTATTTGCAATTCTTGTGAAAAGCTGAACAGGTTTCTATGGAATTGCCTTGTCAGGACAAATATAAAATAGCACATTCTGATGCTCTGTGTCAGTCTGCTGAGTTCAGGTCTTGCTCCGAGGCTTTATGAAGCTCTTTCTAAACCATTACCTCATGCTTGCAGAACTATATCATATTTCAATAGAGGGTTTAATTATAGGATGTGATGATACTATTTTCCATGTAAAACGAGTAAATACGGACTTTTGTTTTGGGTGCTCCTGCATAGGTGTTCTCTCTTTCTGGCTTTATACAGGTGACTACACAGACTGTAGTTCAGTGGCCGTAGTCACTGAATGTGAAAGCAAGTTAATTTCCAAGGCAATTCTTCTCCTTTTCTTCTGTTCTCTACTGTAAGCATTGTGATCAATGCTGCTTTTTGTAGTAGTTTTCTACTCGGAGAAACAAACAGGTGACCCAGGAGACAATTTTGTGCCAGAGTGTGATTCAACACTATATTTTCAATTCTTTTATGCTGCCAATCATTATTGCTAAAAAGCACTATTGTCATACAACTTTCATGTGGTCCTCAGCCACTGTTTATCATTCATCTATTCAAATCTCTCATAACCCCCTTCATGCCATCTAACACAATTTTTTTAAAAAATAGTGCATATAAAAAGAATAAATGCAGGTGTTTTCTCAGTTCAAATGAAGTCAAGATTAGTTACACTATGTACTTAAATCCATGGTATTTAGTACTTTCTTAAATTATACTTTTTACACTGTGGAAGATGTTGTATCACAAGTAGCCTTTGGTGTCCTACCCTCGCTGATGCAGTCGAGGAGTGTCAGCAGCATGCAAACCATAAGGGGAAAATGAGTTGCTGGTGTTTGAACACCTCTTGCAGCAATTTCTGGTAAAGTTTCAGTGTCAGTTCACAGGGTGGTCACTGGCCATTCCTCTCTTTTTAATCTGCAAAGGTGATGTAAACCTGCAAGGGAAAATGTTGAACAAAAATAATGCATTCTCTTCCCTGATCACCCCACTCTCCACCTTCAAATGTTAAGACAGGAATCATTAGTTTCTTTAGGACCAACCCTATTTCAATATTAAAATCGAAATTTTTGCTGTTTACCCTGAAGTGGGCAGGTAGGCCTTACCAGTGCTGTCAAGAATAAATCATAGATAGTAATAACAAGATCAATATTATATTGCCTTAATAAAGAGTGAACTCTAGAGAACATCAAAGTTTGGATTTGTGTCACCACCTAGAGACATGTCAAGTTGGATTTTATGGAATATTCCTCTAAAGGAAACTATATCAGGAAATATTCCAAAGGTGTGGGAAAGACCCCACTGAATGAAGTGAAGTAAATAAAGCTATTTTGCATAAGTATTCATGACTTGAATAAGTATGTGTTTGGAAGAGACAAACTAGCAGATGGACAAAGTAACAATTATTTTCATTGCAGGTTAGAATCTGCTTATGGTTTGTGCTTCTTGGATTAACTTTTAATGAACAAAGGCTGTATCTTTATCATTGTAATTATTTTCCTTCATCATCATTCTGCACTTCCTCCTCTATATTTAACAAGTTTAAGAGGGGAAGGAACCTTTTCCTTATCTCTCTATATGGAAAGGAAGATCTGCCAAATTCTCCTAAGAGCAGCTTAAAGGAAAAGAATTTTGAGGGAGACGGAATAACTAAGAACATTAACATAAAAATCACTTTCTTTGTAGCAACATCTATAATAATGAAAAAAAGAAAATGTACAGACAAAATGCTTTGATACAGCAGGATCTGGGCTAAAACCAAATAAACATCATCATCAAAAAGAGTTTATTCAGCTGTTGTTGCACAGTACGAACAAAGAAGGTTTGCGATGACAAACATACCCTATGTTTTCAAATCAATTACTTAAATTCCTTTGTATCTCTTCACTTTTATTCTCACCTCTTTTTATTCATCAACCTTACTTCCATATGTGTGTTAGTAGAGGCCTGTGTATCTTTTTTTCCCAATAAGGTTAGATTTCAGCAGAGAAATTATCCCCTGGTTGGGTTCAGCATTTGTAGGCTTAATATTCCCATAATTGATAACAGATTAATTACAGCTAAAGTGCTTCCTTCCCTGTTGTCTTGAATACACATGTGGCAGGACATTATGTTAATTGCTTTCAATATTGCTTTCATAATTTAAGGACTAGTTTATCCTAACTTTCTCTGTGCCCAGAAAGAGCCATTTCTGTGAAGCTCCTGCTCTTCTGGATAAACCAACAGTGATGCTGCCATGGCTGTCCCTCTCCTGTGCTTGCTCCTACTCCTCCTAATTGCTCTGAGGTCCAGAGGCCAGTCGAGGAAGAAGGGGAAGACCATGAGAGGCTTTGGGGAAAAGGTGTCTTGTATCAGGTTACTAGGACTGTTCCTTAATTTAACTGATGAAATGGGAGTTGAATTCATTAGGACATTTAGCCTCTACCATATGTGGGAAAAAATCCTTTCTCCTGTTTTTTGTATGAGCTCTTGCAATTATAATCATCTACTTCATGTATACATGCAGTGTGTACTGTTTCGAGGCCAGACTTTTTGTTCCTTTTATTCTCCACCCTGTTAGATTTGGCTTATATTTTTTTGGTCAAACATTCCTTTGCAGCTTCTGCAATCAACATGAAATTGCTTTCTATTAACTGAAACAATATATATATATGAAGTGAGTATAATCTGAGCACAATACATTTTTCCATTATATTGCCTTAATAAAGAGTGAACTCTAGAGAACATCAAAGTTTGGATTTGTGTCACCACCTAGAGACATGTCAAGTTGGATTTTATGGAATATTCCTCTAAAGGAAACTATATCAGGAAATATTCCAAAGGTGTGGGAAAGACCCCACTGAATGAAGTGAAGTAAATGAATGAAAAATTAAAGTATTGTTTACTGCAGCACAATAGAAGTGGCTGGTGCCTGTGGTATCTATTTAGCTTGTATTTATTCAAATAGTGTTGAGAACACTTTAACTAAAAGCAAATTTGAAAAGCAAAACAGGAGAGTAAGAATGAATAGAAGACTTGGGAGAGGGAGGGAAGAGGGAAGGCTGACAAAAGCTAGGGAAGTGAAATTGAAAGGCTTATAAAAAGAGAAGAGAGGCCCAAGAACATGGCTGACAAGGAAAAGGAGGGTGAATGGGAAAGAAATGAGAGAATTTTTATATGTAGGTTTTAAATAAAATTTGATGTCATGTTTAGCAAGTTTATATTACAAAGAATTGAGAATGGTGCAGCGAATGCCTAAAAATATCAGTTAATATAACTTTTGCTATAAATTTACAGAATGCTGTATTCTTACATAGAGAAATGAGGAGAGGCAAAGCCCGTTAGAATTAATTGGAAGGAATTAATATGGAGTCTGTCTTTTTTGAGAGATTTTTATTTCAATATGTCAAATCCTTCTCTGATACGGTTCTCCTCCTAATACCACTTCCTCTCTTTGCCACTGTTTCACTGCTTTCTCCCAGGTGGCTGTTTCTTCCTTGCTTTTGTCAGCTAGATTCAGTGGTGGGATCCCATGAACTCCTTTTGAATGCTTTGAATGACAGGTGTTGCACCCACCTTACCTGCTTTCATAATTATGGATGCTTGTTCTACATGTGAAGATTTAAAGAGCTCTTTGCATGCATTTGCCTGCTTTCATAATTATGGATGCTTGTTTTACATGTGAAGATTTAAAGAGCTCATTAATTTAACCAGTCCATTGCAACCCAGATCATTCTATCATTCTGTGATTCTATATTATGAACATGTATTATATGACTCTATGTTCCATGGGGATTTTAGTCTGAAATATATTGGTGAAATCTATGTGTATCTCTATAATTACAATGAAAATCCCCTCCCCTTCATTATTGGTGGCACCAATTATGAATTATTCAAGCAAATAGGTAGTTAACTAATTTTGCAAGTTTTGTAAGGTTTGTCCTAGTTCTATCCCTTTTGAAGATAGCAAGGAGGACTTACACCACTCCATAAACCCTGGAAATTAATTTTGTGAATTATCTCCCTTAGAAAATATGCATTTTTTGAACACCAGGTTTAGAACCTTCCAGCATTCTAGGAGTTAAATCACAGTCTACTCATTGATAAAGCATTTACTTATTATTGTACAAGGTATGCACACTAATAATGGCTGCAGTGATATGTAAGCCTTACAAAAAACATATCTGTTCAAGCTTTGTGCAGAATTGCCTAATAACATGTTGTGCCACCTGCTGTTATCCTCACCTCTGGTAGCAATGTTCAGCCAAGATCTAACTAGACGGTTTTTGTTATGTGGTGTGTCTTGCTGTTTGTAGTGGGGGTTGTGGATGTTTTTTAACAGTTCTGCAAAGTGGTGATCCCATGATGATGAGTCATGGGAATCCTGTTTGTGCAGGGTTGGGAGAAACAACTAGTTGATTCTTGAAATACTCATGGAAGTTCTTGATCAGATGCTAAAGCACTGATTGGGGAGAAAAAGAAGCTTGGCTTGGCCCTACTGGAAAGGTTGCCCTTTTTTATTTATTTATTTATTTATTTTTTAAATTTTAGCAAGCTTTTGCAACTATCTAAACCCTCAGGCAGAATAATGAATGTAAGAGAGAGTACCTGAAATTTATCCTTAGAAATGCAATTCAGCTGAAATAATTGTTAATTCAGTGCCAGGACTGAGTTTCAGAGAGGGAAGCAATTGGATTGCATTTGTACATGTAAAACTTGGAGGTTTGGGGGATGTAATTCTTTTTCTTAATGGATCCACATTCTATAAAATGGCAGTTTAATGAAGGGAGAATTGTAGATAATTATATCTTTAGAATTTCTCAAAGTTTTTTCTGTTGAGTCCATGGGCCAGAAATAACTCTGTTGATTAGGAACAAGTTAAATTTCTTTTTTCCTTTGCCAATATTGCTTCTTGGGCTTACCTAAATATTCCCAGGCTGGCACTTACTCTGCTCTCAAACGAACAAAAATACTCTTTCAGGGTCTGTGCTTTATCAAGGAAAAGAAAGGTATTATTTCTGAATCAGGATTTTATTTCTTTGTGAAGATTGTTACTTGAATCTACCCTAGATTTTTATAATCTGAGAATTCTTTAGTAGGCAGAGTGAGGCTAAATGGAGCAATAAATTTGAAGTGTTATGTTATTGACATTAGATATGCATACTGAGGTTCTTCACAGCAACTTAAGAAACACAGATATACAGCCCCTATAAAATATCATGGGAGCTGCATAGTTGCAACTCCAGCACAGTTCTGAAAGTCTCTGCTTTAGTGAGGTTATGGCACTATTTTGAAGCAATTCTGTAATCCTTTCATTTCCTTTTGCTACAGCTAACTGCAGACTTTGTTCCTTCGCAAGTTGTGATTGGATTCAATTCTTCCATAGCTTCCTAAAGTCTAAGTCAAACTTAAAATGCAAAAGTATGTAATTTCTGAAATGCTGTGGATTTAATAACAGTAAAGTATGGAGGGTGGGAACAGAAAACAAGGTCATGACCTGGATTAACCATGCTTGTTACAGATTTAGTTTATTTTAGCAGTCTGAGCTTCCCTGGAATGGAGACTAGAGAAATTCACTGGGTTTTTTTAATAGGTCATATCTTCTACAACTTTCTTTCTGGTCTGCTTTCTTCCTGTCATCATCTCCTTGATCTCAAGAAAGGCTACCTGACTTGTTTATGTAAAGCTGATGACAGAATTTCAACAAACAGGAAGTTAAGGAAATCTCCATGCTCTTTAACTCTAGGAGCAATGCAAATATAATCCATTTTTCAAGCAACATTTGGCTTTAATAATCATTCTGCAAAAGGAAAGAACATTGCCCAGACAGAAAGCGGCATTCAGGGGGAGAGAATCAGAAAAGTGGAGAAGGTATATTCAATCCTTTGAGATTTATTTGTACAAAAGTTAGCTTAAATGGAAAACCGAAACTACATATTGCTATATAATTTTTTAATGGCCATAGCTTAGCCAAATCCCTGAGGATAATATGTTTAAAGAAAATAATCTGCAAAAGAAATAAAATTAAAGCAAAATAGTCTCAAGTACTCTGTAAAACAATCTTGAAGACTCTCCAGAAATTACATCTGGTTTTGGATGATGGAAAATTACATGATAAATAACCAAATAGCAGCGCCATTGGGCATGGAAGAATACGTTTTCAGTTAGTAATAATATGTACCTCCTGTGTCTGTAAAATTTAGTGCTTTACAGCATAAAACTGAGAAAAAACAAAATCACTTTCAAGGTGGAGAAAGACAATGCATAGACATAATTTACTTAAGGTTGTGTATTAGAGACCTAACACAGCAGGATATTGAACCAAAGTCTCCGAGGACTTAAGCTGGTGCCTTATTTGATAGGCTATATCTCTCCATGGCACAGTGGGGCAAAATTCTGTCAATTTCTTTTGTATATTTACTTACCTCCATTTTTTTGAATGATTAGATGGCACCTGGAGAGAGAATGCAGAAGTGTTTTGCTTTCTACCACCATGTAGCTGTGCAAAGTTATTAGGGTTATAGTTGAACTGAGCTGGTGTTATCTGATTAGTACTTTTTAGGTATATAGGAACAGTTCAATACCTATTTCAGTTATTTGAACATAGTGGCAGTAATATTAGCCCAGTGTGTGAGTTCCAGATGTTTGAACCTGGGAATTCAACTGCTGGAAGGGGATCATGGGAGGCGAAGAGTTAGAATGACTACATGTGTGGAAAGCACTGTCCCAACCTATCCCAGAGGATAAGAGAGGAAGTGGATGGATGCATGGAGATACCATTAACAGAGTTTGAAGTTACCACAGCCCTCAGGATGATTGCAATCTGCTCAAGTAGCCAAACTCCTACAGAGTTTCAGATACAGTAAGCCCAAATTAGCTCTTGTACACCTTTGGACTTTCTTTTTTAAACCACTCATGCAAACCCTTTATTCTTTTGACTCTTCAGTCAGGACTGGGGGAGTTGGACATGGATGAAGGATGAATATCCCTCTCTGAAGTCAAGTTTGTTCTTACAGTTTAGGTGAGGTGTTAGTGCATCACCTGTAAATATCTGAAAAGCAGGCACCCAAATAAGGAGTGTACAAAGATCTGATTAAAATTTTTGTCAGTTTTAGTATGCTTATGCTTCCAGGAAACCTGCACTGTGAGGATCCTGGTACCTTGATCAGGCAAGTCAGTTGAGGATCAGGATGTGTTGGGTTTACTACCACCGAAACAAATACAGTTTAAACAGGTTTACTCTGATTTCATACTGTTATAGACCTGCATGCCAGATATAAGCCAAGATTAGGTACTAGCCTTATTTTCACCATACTAAGTTGGTGTTTTACTATCTTTGCTGGCAACGGGGGGTAAGAGCAACTTACATTTCAATAGCATGTAACTGTTTTATATTCAGGCAAGCATATCTAACTGGCAAGGCCAGAATGTTATATGTCAAGGTTTCAGTCTCTGCTGTACAGCAAAATTTCTAGACAGCTTGCCAAAAATCACAGAGGAATAGAGCCATAACACTCCTCCAGTCCACAGTTTAGCTATGGAGGGACAATGCCAGGAGTCTGCTAAGATGGTTACATTCAGCAACCATCGTCTTAATTTCCTTACTTCAGCCAGTCATTTGTAATTGTCCATGGAGGGAGAGAAGATACAAACAGTATTTTTCTGTCTCATAATTTAGATTCAACTTATAGCCTAGGCAACAGGTAGAGAGGGAGGGATCCAAACTTAAGCATTTTCTTCTCTGGATCCAGTTTTATCTCCTGTGTCTGTGAGCGTGTGACATTGTCTGCCAGCAGTAACTATTTGATCTCTAAAATTGAAGCTGTTCCTTTACATACATTCACTAAAATAGGACTAGATGCTGGTCTCCTGGGAGAATGCCTTCAGAGGTGGTCAAGCACAGACTCCTTTTTGCTTGAGATATTTCCATGGTTTAGATAGAGCTGAACAGGAAAGATTAAGAACATGGGTGGAAGTTGTCAAAGTATGTGTGTGGAGCATCAGGATCTAGGTATCTCTGTGTGCACATTACAAAGGAAACTTGAATGCATCACCCTTGTTAATAGAGGTTTAACAATCCAGGGACCTTATATTCTTATAGATAAGGGAATATCTGAACGAGATTGTAACATTTTAGTTACGTAAAGATGCAGAGATCAAACTGAGAATCTTTAGTTGTTTTTTCTTCTCCACAGGTGAGTTTGGTGAATAAATATATCTCCAAAAGCTGGATCCTTTTCCTTTTACATCACAAATATACCGTAACTGTCTACTGCCTGTGATCTTACTTGTCTGTTCCTTTAGTACAACTTTTAATGATTTGCACACTCTATAGCACATCCTTTTGATTTAGAGGGAAGTTAAGCAGCTGGGATTGTATGCAATTTGTGACTGCAGAGACCTGTGTTTCCAAAACTGCTTGGAAAGTACTTGCATTCTGCCAGTAATGATGTGCTAATATTCCATGATAATGTATCATCACATATTAACTGATTCAATACTGTGAAACAAGTGCTGCAAAAAAAAAACGCACTAAAGTTACTCCCTTCTCTACTGTGAAAACAGAAACTTCCTGTTAGGAATGGAGGAAGCCAAAGATCAGTGATTTATAGACCAGTCAGTCTCACCTCTGTGCCTGGCAAGATCATGGAGCAGATTCTCCTGGAAGCTATGCTTAGGCACATAAAAAGCAAAGAGGTGATTGGTAATAACCAGCATGGCTTTACTAGGGGCAAGTCATGCCTGACGAATTTGGTGGCCTTCTGTGATGGGGCCACATAATTTGTGGATAGAGGCAGAGCAATTGATAGCATCTACCCGGACTTCTGCAAGGTGTTTGACACTGTCCCACCTGACATCCTTGTCTCTAAATTGAAGAGACATGGATTTGATGGGTGGACCACTCAGTGGATAAAGAACTGGATGGATGGTCACACACAGAGAGTTGTGGTCAGCGGCTCATTGTCCACGTGGAGGCCAGTGACACGTGGTGTTCCTCAAGGATCAGTGCTGGGGATGATACTGTTCGAAATTTTGTCAGCAACATGGACAGTGGGATTGAGTGCTCCCTCAGCAAGTTCATTGACAACAGCAAGCTGTGTGGGGCAGTGGACATGCTGGAGGGAAGGGATGCCATCAAGAGGGACCTTGACAGGCTTGAGTGATGGGCCAATGCAAACCTCATGAAGTTCAAAACAATGAAGTGCGAGGTCCTACATCTTGGTCATGACAGTCCCAGGCACATCTGCAGGTTAGGTGGGGAAGTAATTGAGACCAGCAATGAGGAGAAAGACTTGGGGGTGATGGCAGATGAGAAACCCAGCATGAGCTGCCAGTGTGCACTTGCAGCCCAGAAAGCCAGTTGAATCCTGAGCTGCATCAAAAGGAGTGTGGTCAGCAGGTCAAAGGAGGTAATTCTCCCCCTCTGCTCTTGTGAGACTCCACCTGGAATACTGCATGTAGTTCTGGTGCCCTCAACATAAGAAGGACATGGAACTGTTGGAGTAAGTCCAGAGGAGGCCACAAAGTTGCTAAGATGCCTGGAGCATCTCCCTTGTGAAGACAGGCTTGAGGAATTTAGGGCTGTTCAGCATGGAGAAAAGAAGGTTCTGTGGAGACCTCATAGTACCCTTTCAGTATCTGAAGGGGTCTACAGGGAAGCCAGAGAGGGACTCTTTGTTGGGTGCTGCAGTGATAGGACAAGGGGTAATGGGGTCAAATTAAAGGAGGGGAAATTTAGGCTAGGTATTAGGAAAAAGCTTTTTACTCTGAGGATGGTGAGATACTGGAACAGGTTGCCCAGGGAAGCAGTGGATGCCCCAGTCCTGGCGGTGCCCTGGGCCACCCTTCCTACATGGAGCTGGCCTTCAGGAGGTGTCTTCAGGTGCTCTGTCAGCCTGGGCAGAGGAGGCTCCCACTGTGGGCAGTGTAGCATGAGCCCGGGGCTTCCTTGACATAGGGGAGCTCATAAGCAGGCCCTCCACTGTAAATCATCTCTCCTGACCTTCCTGTCCATCAGCAGAGCCAGAGGGATGAATATTGACTGTATGGAATGCACTGTTAGTGTTCATAAAATGAAAGCTGCCCTCTCAATCAGTAATGTTGGTGAATACAAACAAGCCTACATTGCTGAACTGGAAAACAGATTTCTGGAGTCCATGGGCCAAATTTCTAGCATGCAGTAAGGTGAACAAGCTGGGATGTAGGTCTAATCAACATTAATAAACACTCTTACACTAAGGTACACAGACCAAGGGGTGTTACTGTGATAAGAACAAAATTGTGATGCAGCCAACATCACATTAAATTCATACTTTCTTTCTCTGTAGCTACTCAGGGACCTAGCTTAAGTGTTTGCTCTGTCCTTGCAGCTGTACAAAATGCCACATTTCAGGCAAACCGGAAGTATTTAAACAGACCCATAGTCTTTCCTGTCTCTCCCAACCCAACCCTTGCATTGAAACTGTAGCAGTCCAGCTCTGAAATGTGCATTTAAGGAACAGAATTTAGACTTAATTAAATCAATGCTCATTTAAATACCCTCTGTCATCCTGGGGACTGATTCTGTTTAAAGAGCAGCTTCTTTGAAAATGATAGCATGGATTACATGGTTGTAAAATCGGTGTAAATGGGATCAGAAGCAGATCCATTAGCTTTAATTAGGGAATGCCGTGTGATCTTATTTCATTGCACTGTATACAGGCTGTACAGCTGTTATTTCAAGTGACAGACATTTGTTTTCCAGCACTTAATTTGCATATAGAATTAATGGTAATGCATCCAAGAACTGATATTGCTAATACACAGCATGAGCATAGCTCGCTCTGTCCCCAGCTTCTGCTCAGGAAAAGATTCCAAAAAAGAGAGAAAACAGTTCAGAATCTGTGGGATAATGGCATTTTCTGCCTTCCATAGTGAACCATTTTAGCCCAATGAGTGTTGAAAATAGAGATTATTATTTACTTGTCATGGTAGGGGAATCCACTTTCAATGGATTGCACATATCTGTCAGGGCATAACATTCGCTCCTTCTGGAAGCAGGAATATGCTGTAGACAGATTTTTTTCCTGTCTTCAAACCTCCAACCAGCTGACTAAGCCCCAAGGTTTAATAGCTGGTTGACATCTGCAGGCAAAAGTAAGAGAAACGAGTTCATCAAGGAACTATATCATGCTTCCAACATGTGGCAACATGAGTGCCTCTTCACCATCTGTTATTTGTGTGAGGATTTTATTATGTAAATGATGGTACACACTGTGCTCTAAACAAAGGAAAATGATTCCCCTTACAGTGTGTTGGGACTGCCAGGCTTGTGTGTCAGCCCTGAAACAAGTAATGAAAACAGCAGAGTAATGGCAGGCAGAATATCTTGGGTTCTTCTACTTACCCTCTCAAAAGGGAGCAAATATCTTGAGGAATAATTTGTTTCTTGTATGTATTGCAACTCATAAAAACAGGTAGTTAATGAAACAGCAAATGGTAGATGAATGAAATTAAATTGAGGTGAGGTTTGAAGACTTAAAACAGATTGAAGAGAAAATCCTGTAAAACTGTGGAGAGTTCTAAACTCTTTGGTCTCACTGAGAGGCAAAAATAGGAAACTGGGCCCTAAGTCATCTGCGAAAGACAAAAAGCATTGTGGGATAGGGTTGGAAGTACATATCCTGTCCTACATCCTGGTTTAAAATTTTCCATTAAATTATGAATTTAAATTGAAATGTAGTTATCTTAACTGGCATATTTTTGGCAGCTGTGACAAAAAAAAAAAAATAGAAAAAATTAAAAAGCCCTATGCTACACTGGATCAAGTAAAAACCCATGGGAGTCTTAACACTGGTCCTTAATCAAAATCTGCAAAGACACAAAGGCTTTGAGCTAATCTATGCCAAGTCATGTTGGACAGTATGGCACTGCCTAGAGCATCCTTCTGGTGGCATTTAAAACACCTGGTACCCTAGGAAAAGAAATTGTACCCAAAGCTGTAAATTCTCTTTTTTCTTTATTCCCATCTACCAGCCAACAGGGGTTTCTCTGATAGCAGCACAATATTTCCTGGGAAAGAAAGTACACCACTGTTTTTATTTTATTAATTTATTTAACGTGTGACATGCAAGTAGTTCTCTGCACACACATCCTTACTGTGTTTCATGTGGTTTAATATAACTATTTCTGCATTTATTGGTTTAACTCAAACCTTAATTTGATAATTGAAAAAGATATGCATTAGGGAGTAATTTTTATTCCAAATGAACTTAAACAGAAGTAATTAAAACCAGTGTCAGAATTGACCAAATTGATTATTTAAGGGTGCTTGGTTACTTCCTACACCGTCTTTGTGCGATTTCTTACATTTATGTTTGTCAGCTTTCCCTGACTTAATTATGATTAAGTGTTGAACTTTACAGATGGCAAACTGCTGGTACTGCTGTATTGATCAGTTGTTTTTATTAATGTGCTAAATTTTGGGGTTGCAACAGGACCATATTATGTGATAGAACAGCTAATAGCTGGAGAACTCTGCCACAAAAAGCCTCAAGCAGCCCAGCTTCAGCAGGTAATCCTTTTCTTTCAGTTTTATTTTTTTTCCTGTTTCATTGTCCATTTGTATCTAACTTTCTTAAGGATACTTCTGTAGTATTTTCATGTTGAAAGACAAACCTGTGTTACTTTTTAACAGGTAGCAGCAAGAGAACAGGATACAGCTACCACTTACACCTGGAAGCACAAATACAACTGGAATTTTTGGAGGTACTCAGAAATCAAAATGTTATACGTAACTATAATTATTCATTCCTATATAACTGGGTTTTTTTCTACCAGTTTGTATATATAAACAGTCAGGGAGCAGTTACATAATAAACACTGTACAGCCGAAGTCTTCATAACCTTAGGAGCATGGAAACATTATTAACATCCCATATGTTTTGCCCAGTCATCTGTTTTCTGTTTTTCAGCACTCTTAGGTAGCACTCTTAGGTGCAAGGGAACTCTGCTTGCACTCAACTCACTGATTTGAAGAGGAGCTTAAAAGCTTGGGAGGAAAATCATCCTTCTTTAGCCATGGTCTCAGTAGTAGGACTTCAGCTCAAGGTGGGTTGTACACTGCAGCTGGCTCTGAAGGTCAGCAGAGAGAGGGCACAGCTGCCACTCCATGGGAGCCTGGCCAGGGCAGTGGGCTGCCACAGGCCCTCAGCACCACTGGGATGGTGTGAGTGGCATGCCAGTAGATGTCTTGCAAGCTCTGCAGGATGCTAAGTTCAACACCAGCTGTCAGAAATGCCTTCCAAGCCCTTTGGTCAGACAACAGGGGGGCTTAGAAGGAGTTAAAGTATTGGCCAGTCTTCTAACCTAGGGTTATGGAACAGCCTCTCACAAGAAAATATTCTGATCCTGGATTTTTGTCTCTAGGGAACAAGGAAATGAAGTTGTGGCTTGGATTTAGCAGTTGGTTATGCTATTTGCACACGCAAAACCCTTGAGAAAGAACCACAAGCAAAATGAAAACAGAAATCTGTAAAGGCAAACACTTTCAGTGAAAATTTTTCCTCCAAGAATGTATAACAACTTAACAATTACATAACTTGAATAATTCTTTTCATCTTTAGCTCCTGTAAATTCAAGATGACAGTCACACCTCATCTAAATTCTTTTAAGTCTCCTCTTGATTTGCATGTGCTTGGGTTTGCAAAACAAATTTGATTCCTGCTTTGCTACTTGATGGTGCTCTCTGTTGGTGCTTTTCTCTTATTTTCTGGTATCTGCTCTTCATTTTTGTGTTGCTCCCATTTCCCACGTCACCAGTCATGTCTTTCAATCCTCCTTTTCTAACACTTTGTCTAATTTATATTTTGTTTCACAGTGCTTTCTTTTCTTTCTTTCAGTATTTTGAATGTACAATCTCCAAGGTATCTAGCAACTCTTGGGGTAGTTGCTTGCATAGCTAGAGCACAGTGAACTGGTTGTCTGAGAGTTTGTATTCTTTACAACTGCCAATACATTTGAGCGTGTTGGTTTGTCTTTCAATATTTTCCTTTTTTTCTCCTCATTTCCAATAATGCAGATAGAGCTATGCTCTTTCTGAGCAAAATGCCATGATGTTCACAAGAGCTATATAGATAGCAAATCGTGTTGGTAGCAGCAAAAGAGGAAAGCTTTCATCATCGGAGCAACACGGACCTAAAGGTACGGGAAACTAAAGGCCAATTACTCCCTGAGGTGCATGGGGGGCCACTTCCACCGTAATCAGTCTTGTGAATGTGAAGGCAGAACAGGACATTGGCTGTCTGTATCTCGACTTGTCAGGCCATTTGTTTGTGGTCAGAATTGTATTGTTGCTCTGATTTTCAATAAAGGGATGTTCACTGAGGCATCACATTGATATTTTTGAAGTATGTTCCACATTTTCAAAGAAACAAATTTATCAGCAAATAATTGAAATGTCTAGCTGTTTCAGTATGCTATCTAGATTCCACACCTCACTGATGTGCAAGGGCATTCATTTTTCACCTTCTCGATGTAATGGGAATGAGACCCCACCTGAAGTTTGCATCCAGCTCTGGGGTCTCTAGCACAAGAAGGACATGGACCTGTTGGAGCAAGCCCAGAGGATGCTGCCAAGTTGATTAGAAGGATGGAGCACCTCTCCTATGAGGAAAGGCTGAGAGAACTGGGATTGTTCAGCCTGGAGAAGAGAAGGCTTTGAAGTGACCTAATTGTGGCCTTCCACTACCTGAAGGGAGCCTACAGGAAAGATGGAGAGAGACTATTTACAAGACAGTTACAGGACAATGACAGGAAAAATGTGAATTACTTCAAACAGAGAGTAGGTTTAGATTTGATATTAGGAAGAAATTCTTTACTGTGAAGGAGGTGAGACACTGGAACGGGTTGCCTAGAGAAGCTGTGAAGGCCTCATATCTGGAAGTGTTCCCAGCCAGGATGGATTGGACTTTGAGCAACCTGGTCTAGTGAAAGATGTTCCTGTCCATGGCTGGAGGTTTGCAACTTAGATGACCTTTAAGGTCCCTTCCAACCCAAATCATTCTGTGATTCTATGATTTTAAACAAATGAAGTCATTCTAACAAAGAGATGATGTGGCCTTTTCTTTATGGAAAATCTTGTCAGGATCTCATCCCTGAGTCCTTTACTAGACAGACCCTCAACAGGTATTTTAAGTCTTCTGGTATTTTTGTAAAATAAGCTCATTAGCAACAACCTTTGGACATTCCTTTAAGCATGTTCACAAAATCTGAGGTAGGATCCAGTTCTGGCTGACACATGTGACTCATGATCCTGATTGAAAAGCTTCTTGCAAAACCACGCAGCCAGTCAGGCTTATTCCTTGAGCATTGAATCTCCAGCATCACTTGCTAAATATGGTACGGAAAGCAGTGGCTGAAGATGCTTAGTTACTCTGTGACATCAGTTCTTCTGGGACCTATGGAAAATGGGTGGGTATACCCAGTCTGGCTCTTTGTTGACAGGCCAATTGGAATAATTGATTCTTTTTTTTCTTTCAACATTTATTAGCAGAGAGAACAAGGATGGAGTTGAAAGGAGGAAAATATCTCTTCACAGAGTGTTTTATGTCTGGAATTGAGACCTTTTGAAGGATTGAAGTCCCAAATACAAACGTATATCCACCCAGGTAAAACAGCTATTGCGAGATGGAGTAAAACAGGAGAGGAGAGGGAAAGGGAATCAACATCCAAGGAAGCTGTTGCTGTTTAGGAAAGATGTCTCTTAGTTTAGCATCTAGCTCTTAACGTACACTTTCCAACCTGCAAGTTCATATGGCTTGGATCTGGAGGTCAGACTTTACTGCCAGTTTTTACCCAAGTTAGATACAGGGACTTTTCACCTGCTATCTAAAAACATAGCAATATTTTATTAAGGCTAAAAATACAAACAGGTGTAAGAGGAAAAGTGGGGAAACTCCATGATGGTTGCTCAACAGAAGACAACTACATGTCATAACCTGCATCTTAACAAATCACAAAAGGTCCTATTCAATATTTTTGGGATATGAAGCTGAAGAAATCTATTGAAATACTCTCTGGGCCTGGATTAGCACTCCAGACTAAAGATTAATTTAATTTTCTTTTTAAGAATTGTGAATTTTTTTTCTTGCTTTTCAGTTTTTAAGCTTGTAACTATGAACTGTCATCAGCTGAGATCAAAGTTCTTAATGCATCTAAAATTATTATCACTACTTACAATAATGAAGTGAGCTTCTCATTTCCAAACCATGGACAAGAAAGTCTTTTTAGTGGATTAAACATTTTCCTTTCTGTTTCTGAAATACTTTTGAGTGGTAATCACCTTGCTGAAAATATGCTTTTTTTGTTGTATATGGCTACAACTTGGACAGAGATTTTCTTGTCCCTTGCTCTCACACCACACAAATGGGGGTTTCCACACCCATGGAAAATATGTGCCTTTAACTACATTTAACATCTTTATTAGCATACATCTGAGTTATCCTGATACATTGCAAATGCAATGGACCTCAACTATATAGCAACAGCATACAAAGATTAATGCTTTTCTTTAAAGGACTTGAAATCTGGCTAAATCTTGCTGTGGGTGAGTGGTCCTACTTACAAGGGGTGATTTTTAATAACTTTAGTCCACAAATTAATGCTGTCCTTTGGGGAAAAGAAAGAAATTGATTTTAGAAAAAAAAAAATTGTTGTCTTTGCGACAAATTAATGCTGTCCTTTGGGGAAAACAAAGAAATTGATTTTAGAAAAAAAAAATTGTTGTCTTTGCATTTCTTTACTTCTTGTTATTTTTTCTTTGTTTGATATAGCAGTTTCTTGTGCACTCCTTTCCTTGTTTATCAAAGTTACTAATTTATGGACTATTGATACACAACAGTTCTTGGAGCTTAGACTTGGTATTTGGCTGTCAGTAAGAAAGATGAGAAGCAAACGTGTGAAGGATTTTCCCAGGGTAGGGCAAAAGTTATAGCCACATCTCTAAGAGGAAAACTTAGGTGAAAAAAGATTGGACTGCAGAAAACTAGGACAATACTATCCCTTTGTCTTGGGAGATAATATAGTAGGTTATGTGTCTAAAATAGTTATTAATATTGGTTTATCTTCAGCTACTTCAAATTTTCCCAAAAGACTAACTATCTGGTTTTTAACCTTGGGTTATTCATTCAGTAGTGATTCAATCACCTTTCTGTGAGAGAGAGCATAAAATTTGTTTAACAGTGCAAACGTTTAGTCTAGCCTAAGTTTGCTGAGATTTCTGGACAGACCTAATACTGTTTGTGTATATCTACCATATTCATCTGCATGGAGATTATACTGGCATTTCCACAGATTTCCACTAGAAGTTTGTTGCCTGTAGGTATCAGTATGCTCAGGTTCTAAAAAGAGTTGTTTGATATTTTGAATTTCAAGAGGAAAGACAAGGAAGAGAAGACATTAAAATTCTGTGGAATAATTTATTTTCTTCATCATTGTCACTAAAAATTTAAAACCTAAATCCTTATGCTTCTTTCCACTCTCCCCCCAAAATTTTACATTTCCAAAAGCGCCTGAAGGCTTAGTAACAGTTTAGTAAGAAAGCAAGAATGTCACCATCTTTCTTGATTAAGTTTTATCTCATAAAATTTTGCCTTGTTCTTTAAAATGAGGAGAAGGTTTCTCTCTCATGGTATGTGATTTAAACATATGCTTGATTTTATTCATCTAAACCACAATGTTGTGCCTGTCAGTTGTTGCCTTGATACCATTGTATCTATTCTCCTATCCTGAAGTGAAGGCATGTGGGTATTTTGTAGCTCCAGTACTGCAGGTAGGGATATTAGGGGTTTGAATTCACTTATTTGAAGTTATCAAAAATGCTGGAAGCAGATACCAATGCCAAAGAGATAGGCTGATGAACTACTTTTATTTTCTCTCCTAGAAGATTTGTTATATCAATAAGAAACACTGAAAACACATCTTTAAAAGAAGCAATTGTAGGGAGACAGACAAATGCAAAGCACAGTTTTTCTGGTTCTCTGAAATCTTGACTAATTGCTAAATGTGAGGTGATATGGAGTGACTGTGTTAAGAGAGCTGTTTCAAAAGTAAAATACACTAGAGTATTGCCTAAGAGATAGAAGTATGTCTATGTTTTTCTTATAAACTTCTAGGGGGGGAAAAGCATTTTGTGAATGCAATCCTCAGTTTGAATTTGCACAATTAAATTTGTACAATCTAATAAATTACAGAAATACTATGCTAGGATGTTGTGACAATATTGCTCCTGATTTATACTTGAATATACTAGTCATAATACTGAACAGTACTGTATATGTATATATTATACATATGCTTTCTTTCTACATCAACTTACCATGAGGAATAATCAGCCCCTGTAATTCATTTTGTTAAAAGATACACTTATTTTATGTCATTCATGGATGTACATACAATTTATAGATTTAAACCACTAAAACTATGTATTTCTGATTTTTAACTTGTACTGAAACTGTAGAGTAATAATGGTATGTACAGAGTAATATCCTTGGATTTCCTGAGACCTTAGCTGGCAGAGTTGTCAAATTAAACGGGAACATTTTGTAAATGTGTCTTTAATAAATACATATGTCTGTCATGCTTCCCTACTCAGTCTTATAAATCAGACTGTATTTAGCTGTCAGATACTCTCAATCCAGTTATCCTAATCTGCCAAGTAAAAATTATAGCATCTAGGCTCACATCCTTCTCTGAAAATATTTATTTATATCAGTGACGGGTCAAGGACACACAATTTTTTTAATTTATTTTATTCTCCAGCAACAAAACCATTAACAGCTGGCCCAAATCCCTGCCAGGAGGGCAGTGGTTAATACATAGAGGGAATTTATAATGAAGGAAGACACCAGCCAAGCAAAATAAATGTTGCATAGCATTTTAAAATAATTCCTGCTAACTGCCTGATATCAAGCATTCAGACTTGTCTTACTCAATATACAATAGTAATTTTATGCCATTTATCATCCTTGTCTGCATTCATCTACAGATGAGCCTACACTCCTTTGTTGCAAAGAGATGCAGAGGTTGTCTCCAGGTTTTGTGTCTCTGCAGTGTCTAGTAATTAACCATTACAGTTCTAATAACATGTCAGATGCATCACAAACTATTGCTGTAACTTTAGATAGGGATTTAACAAGCCATGGAGAATATTAAGCTATTGCTTATTCTGGTTCCATCAGCTCTCCCTTGACAGAGAATACGACACCAGAAGTTGAGAGCTGGGGGGGGGGGATGGGGGAGAAAGAGAATGAAGGAATTCTTGGTATTTTTAAAAGAATAAAATTTATTACATATGCATGAACAGATGTTAAAGAATGTCACTTGTTTCTTTTCTCTTTTAGAAACTTTAGAATGCACTCGATCCAAAACAACTATTAAATCTCACCTGCATTCAGTTTAAGACAGGAAGAAAAAGAATTTTAACTCTTCGAAATCTTGTGCCCAAAGAATTAAAGAATTAAAATCTCAGTTTACTTCAAACATGAAACTCATTCTAGCAATCCTAACAGCACTTTTTTATTTTTCTTTTTTTTGGGTATCTGAGTAAATTGTCAATACTTTTCTATGCATGATAGGCTTACCTTTATTCTGAGCCTATATATTCACTAGCTAGTTTCTGTGGTGACCTGAATTTTTTGACTAAAGGATTTATTCTTGCAGTGTCCCATAACATAAGAAAATGTAATTTCCTCCCTTTTTGTTGTACTACAATTGAGAGACTTTCCAGCTGTCCAAAATGAAGTTATAAAAGTGTTTAGATAAGAAGTTAGATTCCAGTTTGATATATTATGGAAAATACATAAGGTTCAGACCTCTTATTCTGGATATACTGGAGGAAGTCTGGAGAAGAGGGAAGAACACCTGCTCCAGAACTGAGGAGGCCTGTTCTTCTATGAGCCAAGAATGAGCAGGACAGGATACAACATGAGGGACATAAATATTGGGACATTCTCTAGAAATCTTGATTGCTGTTCAAAACAAGCCCACAAAACAAGGCTTTCTCCAGAACTAATTGCTGAAGGAGTTCCTTTTGTAGTAATAATGACTGTTGCCTCAGTGTCAGGAGTGAGTGGAACTTGAGTGAATGTCTTGCACATGGGAAAACAGAGTGGGAATAGCCTGAGGAGGGAGCACATTGCTTTGCAATCATGAAAAGGAGTTAATTACTTTGGAATCCCCCCAGGTGTATGACAGGGAATTGAACATACCACAAATGAAATCTTTCATCAGTGGCATTTAACTAGTCCTTCTCTGACAGGCTGTCTTGTTTAACAGACAATAGAGTCTTTTTTAAACCACATTATAATTTTTAATTATATTATTTATAATGAGCTTTTGGAGAATTGAAATATGATAGCTGAAGTAAAAATATTAGTTCTGAAAATGAAGCATTTTGAAAAACCAGAACCATGAAACTATATAATCAAGGTTGTTTTGGCTTCCCTAGTATGAGTAACTTTTGTACTGACATAGCTGTTTGTTTGCTTTTCCTAAAAGCCCCAGGCTAGTTCAAGCATAACCATTCTATTTAAGTCAGGGTCTGATGAAGAGCAGTCCTATGGACTGTGATAGGCTGTGATGGATGTTCAGTGTGTTCCTTTCTTCCCTTGGGATTCATGTGTATCTGAATTAGCCACAAACAGCCCACAAGAGTTTTGAAAACACATAATTAAATAACTATAGTGCTGGTAGGTACCACACAGCAAAAATACGGATGCAAAGCTAAGGGATGTGGAAGAAAAACAGTGTCACAAACTTAATCTCTCAAGTCAAAAGTTTGAGAAATTTAAATAAAAATTGTGAGTGACTAATAAGAGAAAGAAACCTTGGATGACAACCTGATGAGGAACAGAAACAGTAACAGCTGTTTGGGCATATAGGTTTGGGCAACTGATATGTTTAAAGAGCAACAGACAAGATTAAAGCTCCTTTTCTGTCTTGAAATCTGGATAGCAGTAAAGCATTTAAGTACTCTAATTTACAGATGGATAGGTCAAATGTTACTTGATTTATTCATGTGTTTGAACTTTCTTTACAATTTTACAAGGAAACCCATCAAGACTGGGCTGAAGAAGAGCCTATTGTAGATCCAGACATATAAGGAAGCAAGCAAGGAATTGATTGACTTGGGGAATTCTGCTAGGGTTTGAGGTTTTTTTGCAATAATAGCATTCCTACTCTGGTTTTAAGAAGTCTAATTCCTTTTTGTTATACTCTCATATATTTGCAGTAAAGTTTGATTCTCTGAACAAAAGTAGTATTTCAAAGAATTTATTGTGAAAGACGTTGTATCATACATAATGAAATGTTATTAAAGTCCTGAATGATTTTGAGTGTCTACCTCATGTTAGGCACTGGGAAATTTGTGCCTGGAACAGCTAGAAGTACAGAGGGCCTGAGGTAAAGCATTTTCCCATTGTCTGCAGTGGACATGATGTTGTTCAATTTCATGCAATGGAAAAAAATTATTTCATGGAACAAACATGCACAAAGAAACACAACTCAGGCCTTAAATACGTGTGCTTGCTTCCTGATGGTTTTTAATGGGAAACATGTGTGGTGAGCACATTGAATTGCCCAGCTTCTGGAAGGGAATTAGTCAGTTTTGCAGGGTAATCAATATCCAATAACAGGAGCTGATCAACAGTGCTTGAGTTCAGTTGAGCATGCCAACAAGGTGCTGTGAGATACGAGCTTGCATTGGTTTTCTGACTCTTTAAAAATTAGGGGTTGAAGAAGCTAGACTGTCTCAGAATCAAGCATTGAATTTGTGTTGTATTTTTCTAAATCTGGAAATGGGACAGTGAAAAGTGTTCCTGTATAGTTAATGTATATTCCTTCAGCTGCTGATGTAGCAGAAAAAATGAAATAAATGGTTGCAAGCTGCATAAGGCTTTAGCAACAAGAAAGAGCTCTAACAAACTCATGATTGCATATAATGCAATAAAATATTGAAAATTCACTAGCTTTTGCATCCTGAGGAACTGGTTATTCCTCTGAACTATGAGTCAGATCATGGAGATCAATTTCAGTAAGAGAAATCATTTTCATTCAATATTTAAGAAAGAATTCCAACATGTAATATTCACTTCCTAGGTCTAATTATTTTTAAAATCATTTTCCTAATGATAGACAGAAGCCACTCCTTACTGTAGTATGCTATCCACAATGGAGTGTCTGTGTCAATCAGCTAATCCTCCAGTTCTTTTTAATGAATTATTGGAAAACTGCTGTTGCAATATTCATCTTGTACAGATTGCAGTTTTCCAAAAGGTTTTTTAAAATGTGTATCTAGAACAATGACTCTTAAATATATAAGTTAATAAAAAATTTGCATATATTACTAGCAAATGAAAAATGTTATTGAAAATAGAGACTTCTCTGTCTATGCAATTAGGGTCCATAAAGATGAATGAAAAATGTTATTGAAAATAGAGACATTTCTGTCTATGCAATTAGGGCCCATAAAGATACATTTTTCTAGTGGAGTATTTGAAGTTCACACTGGATTCACCCACTTTGTTTTAAGTGCCTTTGAAATTAGGTTAACAGGTTTTGGAGTCCCTTTGACTGGTGCACTGGTTTTGGTTTCTTTGTAGTAGCTTGTTTGAGGCTATGTTTTGGATTTGTGCTGAAAGCAGTGTTGATAATACAGGGGCTTTTTAGCTCCTGCTGCACAGTGCTTGCACAGAGCCAAGGCCTTTTCGGCTCCTCACTGGCCCCCAGCAAGGAGGCTGGGAGTGAGGCTGGGAGTGTGGAAGAAGCTGGGAGGGGACACAGCTTGGAGAAAGTGATATATGTCATACCATGTTGTCATGCTTAGCAGTAAAAGCTGAGGGAAGAAAGAGGAAGGGAGGATGCTTGGAGTGCTGGCATTTGTCTTCCCAAGTCACTGTAATGCATGGTTGAGCTGAACTTTCCTGGAGATGGCTAAACATCTGCTTGTCTATGGGAAGCTGTGAATGAATTCCTTGTTTTGCTTTGCTTGCACATGTGGCTTCTGCTTTACCTACTAAACTATCTTTAACTCAACCTATGAGTTTTTACACCTTTGCCATTTGGATTCCCTCCCCCACCCCGCTGGGCCAGTGGGAGAGCAGCTGTGTGGAGCTGTGCTACTGGCTGGGGTTAAACCACAACACCTGGTCACAGTACAACCCTTAGGTCTCTGATATGGATGTCTTCTCACATTATCAGTATCACACGTTCTCTAGGTCTTGGCATCTACTTTTAACAGTATTGCCTCAGTGGAAGAAATAAACTTCACTAAGTTTTGTGGAGAACTAAGCAGCCAAGGGGGTATACTGTATTTTCTTTTCCCATAAAATTATATTTAAATGAAGTGTATAACTAATAATCAGCTGCTCTTTCAGCCTGTTCAATGTTATTACGAAAATAAGTTATAAACAAGAAAGAGACTACAATTTTGCTCATATGTGGAAACAAAGCAAGAAAAATTGAAAGCGAAGCAAAAGGCAACACTGAATTTGAAAAAAGGGTGAAGAAAAAGCCCATAGGCATTCTTTTCTCTCTTGTACTGATTTTCTTGCAATTTAAGCAGTCACATAATATAGTCTTCTTTTACGATTAATTTTACAAATTGGGAGGATTTGCTTTTAATTCTTCTAGATGGCATGGGAGAAGACTAGCAACTTTAGTGCTTCATTTCCTGACCCTATAAACACTTATGGATTTTGCTCAGCTTCAAGTGAAAAGGCCCACTGACACACAGAGGGACTTTTCAGAGGCTTAAGTTTAAGCAGGTATGTAAGTGCTTGTGGAACTAAGGCGTTTTTATATTTATTGACCGACAGGTTCATCGCCCTTCAGGGAGTACTTCATAAGAGTAGTGACTTTTTTTCTTTTTGGAAAGCTCACTTTAGGTCTAGCCCTAGTTACAGCTCCACAGATTTATGCTGTGGGAAGACCTGGAGTAGTGCCACCAGAGGTGGACTTTGGGCAGGGCTGTTTGATCATCCATGGACTGTGTGAGGGTTTGCAGGCTGCAGTGAGCGATTCCTTGTCATGTTACAGGTTACGAGTATCGCATGACAGCCACAGCCCATCCTGTGAAAAATACTCTTGTCTGTGCTAGGAGAGGAGCTTCTGGTACAGCTTTGAGGAGGCCAGCTGGAAAAAAAAGTATAAGAATCTGTTAGAGAAGGTGATACTGATAATTGCATTGTTTATAGTTCTTTTGGGAGAGGAACTTCAGGGCTGCAACAGCACCCCAGCTACAACATTGTTTTCCTGGCTTTATGCTGATACAAGCAAGGGAAACACATCCTGGTTTTTATATAGGATTTACTTGTGTGATCTGTAGAAACGACACAGATTTCTTCTTAGGATTCCCTTTGTTTTTTGAGGGGGTTCCTCAGTCTTCTGTGAAAGCAGAATTTGTCTGCTTTTTAATCAACTAATAAAAGGACACTTTGATACTATGCTTTAAGTGGCATGCATTAAAAAAATCTGAAGTTTACAGAATTTGCATGTACAGCTCCTCTTATTAGTATTATGCTGTTAGTGCACTCACTGCCATATGCAATTTATTAATTCATTGAATTCTGCTCTATGTAAAGCATCAGCTATTAAAAATTAATGAAGACTTAAACAATTCTGATTTATGGAAGAAGTTGTGTTTCTCATTGATAAAAGTCTAAAATCAGATGGTCTATGAGAAACTGGATACTGCTCTTATGATCTACAGTTTGTTTTCTTGGCATGAATATTTGTTAGATTGTACATTCATCTTGTGAAGTTCATTCTTTCCTAACTACATTAGATTGTTATTATAAGTGCTCCTGTAAAATAGCACCTTTTTATTACAGAATGGTCTGCTAATATAGCTACAGCAAAAACTTGTCAACTTTTCCTTTATAAATATAAATCTCTATTTTCAGGGGCTTTAAACTCTGCTATAAATACTCATTCCAGGCTAACATTTGGCATGCAAAGCCCTATTCAAGCAACAAAGCTGTTTATTCTAGAATTACTTTAACCATATGAAAACATTTTAAAGCAGAAAAAGTAGAAATAGTTGCCTTTTTTTTTTTTTTCAATCTGATGGATTCCTAGACTTTGAGAAACTGGGCAGGAAGAATGGTGCTGGGGCAGGAGGGCTGGGTTGTGCTTCCCACTCATGCTGACTCACTTCTCTGCACTGTCCAGTTCTGCTCAGGCCTGTCTGAGTTCAAGGGGCATTTCATCTTTGGATGCTCTTGGGTTTGGGGGCTTTCTCAAACATTAGGTTTCTGTTGCAGTCTTCCCAATGTACTTTAATGTCATACTTAAAGAATTGCTTCTGACACCCTGTCAAATCTTTCATATGAAATGGAAAGTTGTTAAGTCCCTTCTGTTCTCATTAGCTTCTCAAATATTTGAATCCTGGAAACCAAGTGTGTGAGGTCCTTACTGATATAGTCTAAAACAGGATAATCCTGACAACAGACTAGTAAGGCCAACCAGGATTTTTCTAACTCACCATGTCCTTTGACTGCATCCAGTGGTGAAATTTAATATTTTTATGAACACTAATGCCATTTTCTCACTACTACTGAAAAAAAATGGGTTTAGACATATTTCAAGTTGTGTTTCATGTTCTTTTTAAACTGTTGTGGGTACCAGCATTTGCTGAAAGCAGTTAGTTATGTCACTTGTCCTTCCTGTCCTGGGAGTTTCTGCAGTTCCTGTGTTTGCATGGTCAATCAGCCAGACACAGAAGCTGCTTTCACTGGGTGGGAGAACACAAAATATATGCATGGGTGTGAGTTGGGTTTGGAGCAAACGAAACAATGAAATATCAGTAAGTGATGCCTAAATGACTCCTCAAAGACCTTCTAGGGAGCAACTGCTATTCCTTAGAGTGCCTCAAAGGATTTTCTGAAATTTATGTTTCCTTGGAGTTTCCACAGGGACAAAATTCCCAGAGGCTCAGGTGTCCATAGGAAAAAAGAGCCCTGTCATCAGGATAACATTGAGCAAATTGCATCTTCTTTAGTCTGGGAGCAACAAAGGCTTAATGGCAGTGGGCCTGCCTGAATTTGGCAGCAGCCTTGGTTGGCCAAAAATCTGTGTATGTGCATCTAGAAAAGAGAGAAGGAGCATGTGTTCTTGGTCACTCATAGCCTAGAAATGCATCAGCTGGGAGCAGACTAACAGCAGACAAAACCCAGAGATGCAAACCAAATCAGAAGTCGTGGACTCATAGGTTTCATGGCTTTTTAATGATGATTTGCTTAGCCTGGCTGTTGCAAACAGTTTGTGCAGGTAGTTGGCAGCACTAGAAAAGACCATGCGGGGGATTTCTGTGATTGCTAAGAGCAATATGCTCTAGCAGGATTTTATTATGCCCAAACCTATATTCTGAAATTCCCAGGGTTTATAAAGTGAAAAGCAAAACAATACAAGAAAAGCTCTTCTGCCTTTCATAATTGGCTGTGAAATTTCTCAGAGGCCTCCCTTTGCCTGTGTCTGCTGAGATGGTCTCATGGGGTCTCAGGCATCACCTCAAGGTCTGATCGTGCCTCCATTCTGCCAGCATGCTTCACTTGTCCAGGAGAGTGAAGGCAGCACTGATAAGGGGGAGACTCGTGCTGACTGGTATAAGTCCTTATACCCTCCTAATTATACTACACTTTTTCTCTTCAGCTTCTTCTTGAGATCCCAGTATTCTTTTTCTCTCTGAAAGCTGTGTGTGTTCCCACTCCTCTGCTCCTCCCCACTCAGACCCTATATCCATGTGCCTCCACCATTTTTTCTCTCTTGTGTTCTTTTTTACCAGGACTTCTTCAGTGGAAACTGCAAACTTGTTCTTGAAGATGCTGACAAGGGCGAAAAAAAAAAGGTGATGGTGGTCAATTCAGAAATGAATGATATAAAAGTTGCAGGACCTTGAATATGTTGGTGTGGTAACAATTGGTTAAGAAGTAAAGGTTATGTTAAATAAATCTGAGATATTTAGAAGATTTGAACATTGGTTTACTTCTCACTCCTCTTTTCTTTTTCTTTTCAGTTACTGATAAAATCTGGATATAGAAAAATAGAAGTGAAGAAGATTTGTTTAATTTTAAGAAAGGGCAACTGTAAAACAATGGTGATCAATAAAGCTTTTTACACCATCATTGCCATTTTGTTCAAAATTACATTTTTTTTGGTACTTCCAAAAAAGAAAAAGTGAAAATACCTTCATGAAGGGTAAGCCAGTTCTGCATGTCAAGCCCACATGGAGTTGTGTTACATATGAGTGAGGCTTATTTATTATGTTATTATTTGAGTTTATCATCAAGTAAGTGAGACAAAGAGTTTATTCATTGGACCACCCTGTTTAAGCCATTTCTTGTCTTAAAGAAACCAAACTTAAGTATTCCCACAAGTATTGAATGCACTCTGCAGCTCTGAGTTCAGAAAAAGACCACCTCTGTTAAGCAGTGATTTATTTATTTTGTTGATCTCTTGGGTGACCGTTGATGGCAGATTTTCCTATTTCCTATGGCAGAAGCAATATGTTCCGAAATATTTTGATTATGTTTAAAGTGTATGTATAAAAATCTGATATATGATAAAGTGCTATATGGCAAAACCCAATATTGATACGCACATTGAATACATCAAGACAAAATATGGAATATATTTTCATAACCCTACGTTCTGCTTTATTTAGGAGAGAATATTGGAAAGCATGGTAACACTTATGAAAATGTATAGAAGCCTTTTATAGTGTGTTGAAGCAATTTTTCTGATAAATGTTTGGAAAATATCCAAAAATGTTGTGGTGCATGAAGAAAGCAATATGTAACTTTTAAAAACTGTTTTTAATATGCTTAATTTATGTTCATTTACTTTAGAATATACTTGAACCACATTTCATCCAAATTAAACTTATTTTGTGCTGCCTATGCACAGTATTGAAATTTGGTTGATTTTGTCATGATCTTTATAAAGTGCATAAATACATTTCTCCAAATTAATAAATACATGTGAAATGTGCAGTACATGTATTTAGGGAGGAAAGGACACATATATACAGATTTTTACTGGTCTGTCTTGTGTTCAGGACAACACTTAGTCGTGTCGTGTCCCTCCCATTTTTTTCTTTCTTTGAATCTCTCATGG
>NW_008659799.1:0-8319 GCF_000695815.1 Acanthisitta chloris | reverse complement strand
TCAAATTCAGAAAGTGCCACTTTAAATACGTATTATCAGGAAAGAAGCTATCAAGAAGTTTAGGGGTTTGGCCTTTGATAAAAACCTGAGGTTAGCATATGAAGTCATTATTTAGGGAACAAAAAGAAAAGAAAAGGAAAGGAAAAGAAAAGAAAAGAAAAGAAAAGAAAAGAAAAGAAAAGAAAAGAAAAGAAAAGAAAAGAAAAGAAAAGAAAAGAAAAGAAAAGAAAAGAAAAGAAAAGAAAAGAAAAGAAAAGAAAAGAAAAGAAAAGAAAAGAAAAGAAAAGAAAAGAAAAGAAAAGAAAAGAAAAGAAAAGAAAAGAAAAGAAAAGAAAAGAAAAGAAAAGAAAAGAAAAGAAAAGAAAAGAAAAGAAAAGAAAAGAAAAGAAAAGAAAAGAAAAGAAAAGAAAAGAAAAGAAAAGAAAAGAAAAGAAAAGAAAAGAAAAGAAAAGAAAAGAAAAGAAAAGAAAAGAAAAGAAAAGAAAAGAAAAGAAAAGAAAAGAAAAGAAAAGAAAAGAAAAGAAAAGAAAAGAAAAGAAAAGAAAAGAAAAGAACATTGTTTCGGTTTTCAGTACTTCAAAATGACACATTTTATAGTTTTCCAGGTCATTTCCCATTAAATTCCCCATAAAATACTAAACCTGTACCATTAGGACCCTTGATTTCTTAATCTGATGGAAATTCTTTTTGAAATTTATTTCATCCCAGAATTGTCAACCTTTCTTGCAACTGGAGAGTGCTGCTGAGAATAGAGAAGTGCCAGGTATGTGCATGAGGGCTATCTGCATAGTCCAACTTTTGCCTAGAAAGTCCAGTCTTCTTGCTTACCCTCTACTGCCAGTGGAGTGAGTAAGAGTTTCCTCCAGGGATGATGTGCAGATCCTAAGATTAACATCCTCACTTAGCCCTTGGAGGACCCACCTGTCCATAGTGACTACAGAAGGAAGCTTGGCACATTAGCGTCTTCCAAGTTTTGTGATACACTCTTTGGCATGCTTGGAGACAAAGACTTCAAAGGGTCTGAAAATCAAGTTTTAAAAAGATATCATTTTCAAATGCTAAGCGTTTTAGCTTAAGTCTCATGGGACTTCCCCATCCACAACCCCCATTACTTAAGTGAAACATAATTTCCTATTTCATCAGATATTATTGAAATTCATCTGATATTATTGGAAATTACATTTCAGGCCAGTGTTTGAACCTAAGAAACAGCTGGGCCCTGGGCAAGGGGAATGGATAAAAGGACAGGGAGATGTGTTCCGTGCGGCATGTCCCACTGCCCTAGGATGGAAGCTGATGAAACCATGCTGGATCCACAGGTGGTGACTATCTACCTCTCTTTCTCATCTACTTTTCTCTTTTTCTCTCTACTTTTCCCTTTTTCTATCTTCTTTTCTCCTTTGCATCATACTAAGTTACAAGCCACACTGAGCAGTATCCCCTTAAGTACTCGCTAAGCACCCTGATCAGTGCCGGCTAAGGGCTTTGTTCTCTCGAGGTGTGCTGAGTTAAAGTTTACACTGTGTTCAAATGCTGTGAAGTTTACTGATTTTCCTTTTGTCAAGTGTCTTACTCCACATGGGTGTCCAAAAGTGCATAAGTAAAAGTTATTTCTTCTTGAACCTCCTGAGAATTGATTTTTTTCTCCCACACAATGCCCAGAGTAATTCAAAATTACCTTCTCCTCAACTGGCTGAGCAGACCCGGGTATTCCAACTACAAAGGACACTGTAATTTCCAGTTACACCATAACTGGTGTATGTCAGGCATAGGCATCTGACCTACTGTAATTGTTAAAAATGGCATTTGTGAGAGGCTCATCTGAAATCTCAGGCCACAAAGTAATTTCTGAGTCTTCCTTTAGCATGAAGGGACTTTCTGTTCTAACTGCAGTCCTCAGGATCCTAGGAATGCCTCTCCACTTCAGTTTCAATTAGACACATCTCTATTTTAATATACTTCCCCCAGACTATGAATTTTGCTGCCCTTTGCCATGAGCCTGAGGCAGTCTGGCCTTGCATTCTGGCTTTTCCATAGTGCTTGAGGCTTCATAAAGATCATGATAACATTTTTTTTTCCAGAAGGGAATTCATATATACTCTTATTCGAATTATAATTCCCTCATGGAGAAGTTAACCCAGAGGCAGGCAAGTAGCAGAGACAGAGTTAAAAATCTACGGGTAAGACTAGGAGACAGCAAAAGGGATTGTCATATAGCTGGATGATGAAGTGACATAAAAGGAGTTCTTGGCACATCACATTTCCTATGAAAAAAAATATTGCCCTTTAGAAACTTTTGAATTTCTATTAGAACATTTAGAACATACAGAACAGTCACATTATCCAAAATGCTATCATTTGCTGTATACCACCTTCTCAAATTATCTGTTATTCTACTGTCGCATGTTGACTGATCTGCTTTGTAGTGGATCAGTGAGGCAAACCCTCTTTTTAAGCTGCCTTACCAGTGCTCTTATTAAAAATTACAGCAATACTTCTATACATTCATTATTTTAAATAAAATGATGGCAAATTATTATTGAATTTTTATTCTCCAGAGAAATTCATATGCTTTATTGAATCTTTTGACACTTACAGCTTTGGAAGCCCATGAACATGAATCAATTATGCTTTTGAAGAGCCTGACTGAAAGCTGTATTTGTTTTTATAACAGAAGTAAGAGTACTCAACTGTGGATGTTGAAGCAAAATAAGTACTTGAAAAGTTCTGCTTTAAAGGAGGATCAGCACTTTTTAATGGACTTATGAAAGCAATGAACTTAGCATACTTGTATCAGTTTTTAATTTTTGTAACAGCAGTATTTTAGGATGGCTTAGTCTTACCAAAAATTAGGGAAGTCAGGCTATGTTTCTTAAAGATATTTCCATCATATCACTAACATCAAGCTTTGTTATTACCATAAAACAAAAGTAATATAAATGTAATGCTGAATAGCAGAATGAGGTGCACAAGGTGTGACATAAAACACAATGGAAGTGATTGGTAAGTGTTTATATAAAGGAGATGGCTTAGCAACAAAAAGCCAGGATTAAAAGTTAGTTAAGAGGAGTTGTTCTTCTGACACAGGAATAATCTTTTTTCCTTTCCAATCCAAAGGAATTATAAATGCAGTAAATTGCTAGACTGCTTGTTAGAATGTTCATGTTAGTAATAGAGTATTGACCTTACATTTAGAAGCTTTTTTTTATTCAAACATGTAACACTTTCTGTAATGCAGTAAGCAGTTTTCATGGGGAAGTTTTAAAGAACATACTAAGTTAAAAACCTGATATTTAATTTATTTATTATGTTGCTGTTCATCTCTAATAGTAACCAGAGAACAAATGACAGTTACACCTGCTTGAGCCTAAAGAGATCATGAAACATATTTTATTTTTTAAATGCTATGAAGTCTCACGTCCCTGTTAGGTTTTTAATCGCTCTTGTCTCAGTAGTGGAAAGGAGTTAGTCATCAGTTAGTGTGATGACATGACGTTACCTTTTTATGGACTATTTTACAGATGCAGAATTTGTACATGAAAAAGTTGTCTGTTACTTTCATGGAATATGACTGACTTCCAGTAACTGGTTCTGATTTTAAATGCTATGAAGTCTCACGTCCCTGTTAGGTTTTTAATCGCTCTTGTCTCAGTAGTGGAAAGGAGTTAGTCATCAGTTAGTGTGATGACATGACGTTACCTTTTTATGGACTATTTTACAGATGCAGAATTTGTACATGAAAAAGTTGTCTGTTACTTTCATGGAATATGACTGACTTCCAGTAACTGGTTCTGATGTAACCAGCTCTGCTGTAGGAGACACTAACTTTTACTAACTGTCGTTGCAAATTCTTATCTAATTAAAATCATCAGGTATGACCTTCATGGTGAATTGAATTTGTAACTTCATCAGATGTGACTCTGCAGGGCAACTGTGACATACTATTGCAGTTACTTGGAGGTATGTGAGGTATGCGAGCTGAGACCACAGATACAAGAGGTTTATGGGGACAGAACAGAATATGTCAGAGATTTAGACCTTCAGAAACCTATTTTAAAAGCTGTAGGTGTAGACCAACCCTGCAGTTTTGCAGAATGCTCCTTTAAGCTAAGGAGCAATGTGGGAGAGAATTAAGAAAGGGGAAACTAGGTTGCTTGAAGGTTTAATTTAGATGATCTATAAAGTGACAGAAAGAAGATGAGTAAAGAGAGAAAATAGCCAGCTGTCACCTGTAATCTGTGAGGTTTCTCTCTCTGTTCCTTAACTGGTGCAAATCAGAGTAGCTCATTTACAGCTGATAAAATTATAGCAATGGGATTTGGTTCTGGACCTTTTTTTGCAAAATGAGTTTGATGGGTTTCATTCATCAGGAAACTTTCTAAGTTCAAAACTAAGAAGAGACAGTTTCAGGAGAACACCAAACTGATCTAAACACTCCTGAAACAGGTCACAGACCCATCCAAGACCCCGCTCTGGATTATCAGTGTGGAGAAGCTTTCTGACCTCAGAAGAGTGCTCTGGTTAGTCAAGCTGTTCTTTCTGTGTTTTGGGACATTCTTCACGTGAAAATTATATAATTTTATTTCAATGTGTAATATGAAAAAAGGGAAAGAATATTTTGAAATATTTCACAGAACTCAGTCACCTTTTGACCAGCATTAGCATAAATACAAATATTTCATCTTGTTTCCTTGTTCTATGTTATGTCTCTGTCATCTCCTATGTTTCTTTTCACTTTGTACCTCATATATGATGGTTCTGGCAATATTTTTCACTCTGTTTCTGTAACTCATCATGTGCTTTTAGTACGAGAATGTAACAACAGGCTGATTTGCCATGGTCCTCTTTGACATTTCACTACATTTCCTTCCTTTTTTTTTTAAGTCTGTAAAAAGGACCAGGGAAATCCTTTATACCTAAATTATTTGCATGAAACCAAATAGACTACAGTGGTTGTATAATCTTTTATTAATAAACCTCTTAACTACTGGCCTTGCTGCAGATGAATTCTGTTAGTTAGGAAATGTCTGTGACAGCCTAGGAATGGCAAGTACCAGAGGTACTGTTCTGGGAGATGAAGCATTCAGCATGACTGATGTTTTCTATTGCCACCTATGGGTAAGAACAGGACCTTTGGAAACATCATCTACTAGAAACTATTCATTCCAATGTTTTCAAATAAGGCTACTTGAAAAGCAATGGTGCATTTTGCAAATGACAAAGAACTACAAAATAGAACTCACTCCTCTATGTTTTCAAATAAGGCTACTTGAAAAGTGATGGTGCATTTTGCAAATGACAGAGAACTACAAAATAGAACTCACTCCTCCCTCTTATGTTCCTCAACATTTTCCATTTTGAAATGCTACATACTTTTTAATTTGTCACTTTGAAATGGAATAAGCAGTAGTGTTTGCCTTACACTCTAACATCCACATGTGGCAGCATAGATCACAGAAACAGAATCATTAAATGATTTGAGTTGGAAGGGACCTTAAAGATCATCTAGTTCCAGACCCCTGCCATGGGCATGGACACCTTGCACTATACCAGGCTGCTCAGAGCCCCATCCAACCTGGCCTTGAACATTTCCAGGGATGGAACATCCACAACTTCTCTGATGATCATATAATCATAGAGCTTGCCAGGTCGGAAGGGACCTTGAAATTTCCTCTGGTGCAACCTTTCATGGGAAAGGGAGCCCACATGAGATTATCTGGCACCCTGTACAGTTCCATCTTGAAAACCTACAGTGATGGAGACTCTGATACATCCCTGGGAAGGTTGTTCCAATGAGTGATTGTTCTTACTGTAAAAAACATTTCTTTCTTATTTCAAGATGAAACCTCTCCCACTGCAACTTGTAGCTGTTGCTCCTTGTCTTCTCCATGCGGCACCTTGTGTGGAGAGATACTCTTCATCTTCTTTGTATGTACTTAAACATGACCTTTAAGTATGATTCTTCTTTAGAATAAAATCAGATTGCTATAGATAATAATTATGTCAGTTAATCTCCTAGTATATTGTCTCCAGTTAAAATAATGACTAAAGGTAAGGCTATGATTCAGATTTGATAAGATCAATTTTCAAAATTGCCCATTTTACTCCTAGCTACATAGATTTGATAAGATCAATTTTCAAAATTACCCATTTTATTCCTAGCTACACATAAATCATCAGTGATTAAATTATATTTCGAAGTCAGTCTGAACAAGAAATCTGGAAACCTCTAATTTCAGCAAAAATTACTTCCTACTATTTTTTGTCTTTTTGGTTATTTGGCTTAGATCACCCAGTCATATACTCCTCAATATCACTTTTTCATTTCAGATATTTTGGAGAGTAGAGCAAATCTGGTTGCATTTCAATGTCTCCTTTCCCCTGAATAATAAGTTCAGAACAAAATAGCTGATATTTCTTCATGTCTGGACACTTCAAACCCCAATGCTAAAATGTTGCATATAAAGTAATTTGTGGTTTCAAACTTTCATTTCCACTCTCCTATATAAATGCAAATAAAATGTTTTCCACTGGGATAACTCTACCTCATGCTTTTTTGATGGAGGCATTGGATACTAAAAAGTAGAGTAGAATCCACTTTGATAATACTGCACCTTCTCTCTGAGCTCCAATCCAAATATTACCATCTGTCAGATTTCTTATTTAATATTCTGAATATTAAGGGAATAGGGAACAGTCATTTTAATTGAACTTCCTTTTGCCAGGCTTTGGTGGCCTTAGAGTTTCTTCTTGGATTGTAGAAATGTGTGTCTGAAGATTTATAGTCCTTTCCTCTGCCAAGATACCTCCTAGAATTCCAAAGGTGTTATTTGCAGACATTCATAACCAAATATATTTTCTAAAATTAAAGAAAAAGATAATAATCCAGCTTTCCTCAAACCCAGACTCAGATCTCTGCTGAAGTAGAAGGAACTGTATTTAAAAAAAAAAAGCTTGGGAATATGAAAGTAAAAACTACACAGGATCTTTCTCTTTGTGTAAATGCATGAAGCAAGACACATTCATTATGGAATTTGTTGTCTTGACATCAGTCTGGAATGTTGCTACCTCCTCTGACATTTTCTAAGTGGATATGGAGCACACAACAGCTCCAAGTTTAGCCAGAAAGCTGCTAAATTCCTGTGGCATTTACTGGGAAAGGGAGGAAAATCATGATCAAGCAGTTCTGAGAAACTGAAAGGTCAAAATATCACATGAAAAAGCAAGTTTTAATTTTTAAAACTCCACTTTCTAGTGAGCCTTGCTAAAGCAGCTGTTGGTGAGGATCCACCTTTATGAATTGTTTTATATTTTCACATGATTCAGTCATAAAGAATTGCCTGAGTTAAAGACTTAGCGTGTAAGGTAAGAGTTAAGAGCTTGGGCTTGTTGTTTTTTTAAAAAAGCCCTTACATCCAGAAAATAAAAAAAACATTTCTGTTATTTTATTATTTAATTCTAATTTTAATATCATAAAATGTTTTCTACATTTTTTATTATTTTATCTCTCTGCTCTAAGTCAGATGTTCCAAGTGCCAGAAAATAAAATATCTAGCACACAAATGAATATCAAATGTTCACAAATCAAAGCCTGCCCTGTCATCCAAGGTCTGCTTAGGAGTAAATGCTAGGAAAATACAGAGAAGTATCCCAGCATTTCCTATATGAGAGTCCAAAACCCATGAACTCTCTAATGAGAAGTAAATAAATTACTCTGTCCTTCACTGCCAAGCTGTTAATCCATAATGTGGAGTTGGCCTCAATTGTTGTCAACAGTGATATATAAATCATATCAGACAAAATAACAACCAAGCTGACCCTTTATCCCTTCCTTAAGCCAAATTTATAATCCCTAAAACCTACTTCCCTTGTTTTCTTTCCCCCTTTTCACGTGTCTCAGTTGCTGGTTTCTGCCAGGATGGGAAGAAACGAAAAGTGTGTGGGAGCCTGTTTGAAGTGTTCTACAAGGAATTTCTGCCCAATTTCCTAAGCCAAAGATGTTTCAATAACACCAACCCACCTATGGTTTGGTCCTTCATGGCTCCTGCTGCTCAGGACTTCTGGGAAGAGGAATGTATGGAGAAAGCAGTTTGCAAATGAGGGGTCATGTACCCAAGGATAAACAGAAGAAAAGCTACACTGGAGGAGGAAAGCTAGAGGGAAAGGTGGCCATTCAGGAGGACCAGAGAGAGCAAACTGAGAAGACAAAGAAAGGAAACACTGGCTGAAAGAGCTCAGGGGAAAGAAGATTGATGGGAATACACTAAGGCAGAGCCTTTAGTAAGGCCAAGGGTAAAGCTTTAAGGTCAAAGGAAAGAG
>NW_008659798.1:0-2706 GCF_000695815.1 Acanthisitta chloris | reverse complement strand
CCTGTGGTTGGGCACGGGGACAGGGCACGGAATGGAGGTGGTGACACTTTGAGACAAATGGTGCAGCACAGCTCCAGCCACTGGCCTGGCCTGGCATGGGATGGGAATGGGATGTGATGGGATTGGTTGGGATAGGATGGGATGGGATGGAATTGGATGGGATGGGATGGGAGGGCATGGCGTGGGATGGGGTGGGAATGGGGATTCAGGTAGGAATGGGGACAGGGATAGGATGGGGATATCATGGCATGGCATGGGATGGTGTGATATGGTATAGGACACCTTGACCTGGTCAGGGTCATGGCAGTGCTGGGGCATGGATGGGGAGCTCCAGGATGGGGGTGCATCTGGGGGTCACCCCCTTCTCCCCAGGCTGATCCTGCTCTTCCTCATCTCTTCTCCAGCCCCTCGCAGAGCAATTGGATGCCTCCCTGTTCGTGTCCCTGAGGTGACCAGTGAGGTTCCAGAGGAGTCTCTGTCCACCACGAGATTCATTTAATCGGTGCTGGTGGATGGGGAGGTCGTTGCTGGCAACATGCCCTGCTGGTGCTGAAGAGGTGCCAGTGAGGAGAAGGCACTGGACATGGCCCCAAACGCCTTTGATGGTCAGTACAAGAGCTGCTGCATGGAGATGGTTTAGGAGCTGCCAGAGTTCCACTGCTCTGAGTGCAAGACCGACAGCCTCTACGCCAAGACCTGATATTCCTGGGGTGGGAACACCTCTGGTTGGACACAGGGTCAGGTGAAATGCTAAGGCTTGGACATCAGGCCCAAGCCAGAATTGACTTATAGATGAATCCTGACCAGTTTTGCGATTGATGTTCTTTGTCCTAGTTGGATAAACTGCTAAAGTAGATACAGACTTAGCAAAGACATAGAATCATAGAATCAACCGGGTTGGAAGAGACCGCAAAGATCTTCAAGTCCAAGCCTAGTCTTTATGATGTTAGCTGCTTTTGATGACAAACAGGACACCTCAGAGACTGGTGGCTGTTGCACGATGGTGTGCACCTCTCTGTAAGAGATTTTAAGAGATCCCACCCACCGCGCAATGGGCTCTGGCCAAGTCCTGGTCTCAGTTGGTGTCACAGGCAGAGTGGGAGCTCCAGACAGAGTTGGTTAGAGAAGCTTCTGTGGAGTCCTGAGGGGCAGAAAAGACCTCCCTGCCTTTCCAGGCTCCTTCCCAGAGAGGAGCCTGGGGGGACTGGATCCAAGCTCAGCCCCAGACTGTGCCAGTAGGTTTTGGCTGAAGGATTGCAGAGGTGTAACTGAACCTCTGCACAACTCTGTCCTGCAGGGTTTAAGGATGGCAAAGCAGTGCTATTTATATCACCAAATATGATTTATTCTGAGCATGATTAGGTGTTCCTTTCCCAGTTTTGCCATATCTTCATCCCACCCTCAGGATGTTGAACTCTGAGGTTGATGAGTCACACTGGTTTCAGCATCAATTCTACTCCAAAAGCAACATGATGCCCCTTCCCCTTTCTCCACTGGTAGCTTTGCAAACAGGCAGTGCTCAGGGTGCTCCCCCATTCCAAGGCATCCTGCAGCAGCTATTCTGGGTTTGAGCACTGCCAGATTTATCCACACCAAGCGACAGGAAATAGACAAGTCACTCTGAACTGCTGAGCTGGCCCAGAATAGCTCAACAGTGTAGACTGTTCTTGCCAAGGTGCTATTATGGAAACGGTGCTTAGGGAGGAAAGCAGTGCAAGGAGTAAGCACAGCTACGTACAGACTTGGCTGTAAAACCAACATGAGCCAAGACAACGGTAGTATACCCTCTCAAAATAACACAAATTCAATATAAAAACAGCTAGGTAATGAATTTTGTTTAACTTGAGCTGCAGTGGGTTGTGCTGGCATCACTCCCAGGATCATTCCTGGCAAGGGGAAGCCAAACAAGTCCTGGCAGGGTTTGTCCTAGTCAGCCCTGAGTGGCTCAAGTTGTTTCACAGCTCTGATTAAGGACTAAGGTCCTTTTTCCCCACTCATAATATCTTTGTTCTGTCTCTTTAAATGCAGCTGAGCTGAATAGCAAAGATCTCCTTGATGCATCAGGGCCAGTTTGGTCTGGACCTCCCTGAGCAGGAATCTCAACCTGTGCTTCATGCAGTGCTTGGCACTGCTGGTGCTGCTTCCCCCACCTTCTCAGGGGGGTCTCCTCCAAACAGAACATCTGGACAGAGTGAGACTGTTTGCAATAGCTCAGCAAGTGCAGCATGTGTGATTGTGGCCGAGTGTTGATACTCCTGCAGGGTCTGTTCAAGGTGTGCTGCTCTCCCTTCCAGGGCAGCACCAGTTGAGCCTTGTCACGTATCCGGTGTGGAATCACAAACCCCATTGTTCTCCAGCCAGGGTTGCCCTCCACGAGTGGGACACTCTCTGAATTGGGAGAGTCAAAGTATTGTCATTAAATTGCCAATAGTAAGAAACCATAGGCCATGACTGTCTGTTCAGCTTTCAGCAGCCAGAGAGGAGAGCTAGCAGAGGAGAGTGAGCGAGGGGCAAAACCTCTTTTCTCTCAATCACTTCCCACCCTGTCAGAACCCAAGGACCCAAGTGCCAGTACTGTGGCTGTTAGGTTTGCAGGACTGGGCACTGCAGCTGTTAGTGTGCTGTGCCTGAGCACTTGGATAAGATAGCACTGCTCTCTTAGATGCAAGTAACCCACTAGAGTGACATTCTGATGCAGGGGAGCAG
>NW_008659797.1:57675-58486 GCF_000695815.1 Acanthisitta chloris | reverse complement strand
ACGCTATCCCGGGGCTGCCCTGCCCGCCCGCGGGAGCTCCCTGTGCGGGTCCCCTGTGACTCTGCCAGCGCTCATGGCAATGAAATAAAGCAAGTGAGTAAGGAGTTACGGGACTGCGGTCTGCACTTGTTCCTTTCCTTGATAACATGAGCACAGAATTAGGTTTGGAAAGTTATTACTGGCTTTTAGGTGTTTTTGTCATTGTGCTGCTATTTTAAGCTATAAATCAATTCCTGTCGGGTTAGGTTTCACTGTGAAATGTTTCAGAGCAAACAATGTGCTTTCTGTGCAGTGTTTGAACACAGCCAGCCCTGCTAGTGAGCACGGGGACGTAAGGAAAGAGCAACTGAGTCATTAAAGCTTCTGTGGCCTCAAGGATCTGTCTAACTTCTACCAGTGTTGTCATGGTTGGAGCTACAGGGACAGTTACAGGTTGTAGGCCTGAAGAGCTAAGAAAAACAGATTTTGTGCAGGGTTAGAAATCTTAGCAACACCTTTAGCTCTGAATTTTATCTTTTCTGTTACTGTTCTATTTTAGCACGCTGGAGTTGTGTTTACACGTTTGTATGTATGGAATCTGCCGTGGTAGAAGTCACATTACTAATTTACATGTCATACAATCCCATTTTGTTTGGAAAGAGGTATACCTGTAGGCTTGATAACAGATAATCAAATCATGCTATTGGCATGCAAAACATACCTAAAATATCAGCCTCTCAGCAGTAATGAGTGTATTAAGTTACTTCAACTGTGCACTGTAAGAGTAGTTAATGTTGTTTGCTATTGGCTGTGTAGCAGGTACTTACCATTT
>NW_008659797.1:0-57656 GCF_000695815.1 Acanthisitta chloris | reverse complement strand
CCCTTACTATGGATCAGTAATAAAGAACACAGATGAAAATCCTTCTGGATAACAGTGTGCAGCAGCTGGGAATTACAAAAAGCAATTAGTCCATGTTATGAACCAATAATCTGCTAAATTCTGTTTTGTGGAAGTATGCAAACCTAATAGACCATGTCTTCAATAATTTGTGGGTCTTCCACATAAACTCTGATTAAAAATAATCGCTTTAAGTTTAGGATTGTGTATATCGACTTCTTGCTGAAATATGCATGTGCATGATTATGTCTTGAAGAAAAAAGTGTTCTCTGATCATTATAAAAGGCTGTCTTGGTGGCTGAAATACATACAGTTACTACAGGCAAAATAAAATATAGAACACATGGACATTTTTGGTGGCCTTCTGAAACTTTTCTTACCTTCAGGGCCGAAGTATGCACTTGTATTTGGGGATGTGTTGGTATTAAGAGTTTGTTTCACTGTTTGGATTATATTGGTGTAGTTTTTTCCCCCCATACAAAAATCACATTTTATTGTCTGTACTATGTAGCTGTACTCCAGACCCATCACTGAAATTTCCTGCATGCTGTTGCTGTAGCTACCTAATTTGTGAAGCCACATCCAACAAAATCCCTTGCAATTAACAGCAGTACAGGTAACAATGATCTTTTTTTGATTTTCTTTTTAATTACAACCTTCACGGTGTTTTCTCTTTCTTTTTCAGTATTTAGAACTGTTGCATTGATTTCATATGAGTAACAGCTTTGAGGCAGATACTTTATAACAATAGATCAGTTTCTTTTGCCCTTTGCACTATTCAGTCTGTAATTATACATTAATTATTCTCTTACTGTGGGATTGCTTCCCCAGGTTATACAGTTTCATTAATTCTTCTGGTCCTAGCAGATGATTAGAAAGTAATGATAGATTTGAACACAGTATTTTCCATTTATTGAGTTCAAGGTGGAAAGGTATGATTTCTTTTGGCCTCTTCCAATATGGCATTACACAAGCAACACTAGATTCCCACTGAGGAAAAAAAAAAAAAAAAAAGAGATGCTTGCTGAAGCTCCTTTCCTTTCCACACACTCTAAAATCTTACTGTTATTGAGAAGCAGTGTCTATTGCTAGCGTGACAGTGGTGACCAGCATCTCAATAAAGCTAGAATGAAAGAATTGGCTTTTAGGACACTTTCCATGTCTTTTCATATTTCATAAGAACTCAGGTAAGTACAGTTAAACCCATTTCTGCAGAGAACTTGATGTTAGCAGGCCCTTTTGCTTACAAAATCTCTGTTGACTTTAGGGACATAATGTCTCTCTGTCCCAGATGATTAGATAATAAATTTTTCTGTTCTCACATGTAATGAAGTCTTTTAATGAAGAAAAAAAATCCTCTCTTAACTTCCACTGAAATCAGCAAGATGTATGAATACATAAGTAATAAGCTTTAGTAGAAATAGGGAGAACACTGTGTGCTTCCAAAAAGTGAAGCTGCATTGCAGCCTTTGCCACAGCATCTTTTGAAGAGTTCTGTACCCCATGCTCAGGGTACATGGCACTGCAGCTGCAAGTGGCAGGAGCAGTGGAACAGAACTCTTTGCAAAGAGCTTTGTGAACTTGCAGTTTTCTGTAATTATAAGGTGTTTGGCTAGTATTGATACTTCATTGAAGTGCATGTGTCTGGTTAGCTCTAAGCACTAAGCTTCCATTTTACAGTAGTTATTTCCAGTGTGAGCTATCACAGCAGAGAAGAATTATGTTTTCTAGGCAAGTGCACTTGGCTGTGATTAATCACTTTTCCCTGGAACAACCTGATATTGTTTCTTTACTGCACCAACTTCTAACTTTTCTGAGTAAAAACTAATTAGCTGCCTGAGAAAATTTACATAAATTCATATATTGCATGAACTGGATCGGTCTTGATCCTATGAAGATTGAAGCATATGTTGAAGTTTGTTTTAGAGTCTCTTTTATTGACTTCTGGAGGATTGGAGGCTATTGTTGATGAGTGGATGCTCTGCACTTCCCTCTTATCAAGCATTAACCTTGAGTATTCTAAGCAGTATGCAATGGATGATTGAAGTTTAAAAATAAAGAGGTGTTTTCCTCTCTGTAGTAATGTCTGCCTTAAACATATATTTTACATTTGTCATGGGTTTGTTGTAGAATGTTATTATTATGTTCGTAGCTCTAGTGTGTAGGTGACTGGCACAAAAGCAATAAATTTCATGCCTAAGAAATGACAACCTAGGGGAAAGAAAGAGCAGATAACTAAAGTGTTATGACAGAATAACTACACCACCATAGCCTGTCAATATGCCTTGCCACTGTATAGATGACTTCTGCCATGAAACTAGGTTAGGTTCTGCTGACTTCTGTGTCTTGGCTGGTTGTGTTCTAGGAACTGTAACGAGACCAACACTTGAGTAGTTTTTTATGCACTGACTCATCATCAGTCACTCTCTGAGCTAGATGGGACCAGCCTATTACAACTGGAAAATGTAAATCACAGTTGTCATCCATCTCCTGAGTAGAAACTTTGTTTCATTGCACACCACCACTTGGTTCCTAGCTGCACTACTATAGTAGTGTTCAGTTGTTAAGACATAGTGGGGCTTGGGGCTGCAGAGAATGCTGCTACCAATTCACTATTTCCTCCAAGGGGTTTCTTGCTAGAAGTTCTACTGTGAAACCGAGAGTGCAAATGTGGTTTATTTTTTTCATCATCTCAGTTACTGTGTCAGCTGCTCTGAACCCAAAACATTTTATTAAATACACTGCATTCTGAAGTGGCTTATGATGGACTATCACAAGAACTGTAACAACAAAATTCAAGGAATGTTTTTAAGACCATTAAATGAACATGTAGAAAAGAAAGATAAGCATATTAAATATATATGTGTGTGTATTTATTTTAGAAATTGTGAACTAGGGATGACATTCAAAAAATATATATTACACCTTTTCTTATGCAAAATTGCGTACAATAATGTTATTGTCCATATATAAAGCGTGTAAGATAGTGTATTATGTGTACTTAAAATTATACAGTCTATTCACAGTAAATGCAAACAAAAAGTCTTTCTATTCTTGTGGTGACGTTACTATGAACCTACAATAGACTTTGGTTTTTCATAAAGCAACAGGTAGTTTTCAGGAGCTTGATCTATGATTGGATAGATAAGTTCCACTACAAAATAAACTCCACAACTATTCCTATATATCCCACCAAGTAACACAGTTTTTATGGCAGTGTTCTTTTAAATAACATTTTCAGGCAATGGTAGGTGTTGTGCTCTGAGTATATGTATGCTGCCTCAGAGCTTGTCAATATAATTGACTACCTGGTAAACAATCCAAGTGCTTTAGTTGCAGTAGGGGACCATCTTAATAGTCTAAACATTCATTTTTGCCAATTGTGATTTTGGTTAATATTTACGATCATTTCTATGCATGGACACAGGGAAATTGAGGCAAATAAATTGAAGATATTAAATGTGTTTAAGTGAAGAATATTAAACCTCATGTGAATGCTCTCATTTGTCTTTAAATGGCCTTTGCTGCACTACGATTCCTTTCCAAGAACAGGCTTTGTGAGAGCAGTGAGACTCATCATTGTGCAGTTTACAGAGCTGTTGCATCTACCAGCTGAGATGTGGCAACTAACTTCTTGTATGGTCTTTGTGTACTTCCTTAAAAAGGGAAAGGCTGGTTTAAATTACTCTTGTTGATCAGTTTAAGCTTCCCCTGTTTTACTTTGCACTGAAATGGACAGATATGTCAGCTGACATGCCTACAGTAAGTTCTCACATTTTTTAATCTGCTTTACAAGAACACATCTGGATACTCAGTTCTTGATTAAGTATTTTTGCATGCAATTATGTTCAATTTAATTTGAGGCCCCCCTGTATCCAAATCAGCCTATAAGATGACCTTTTTTTTTTTTTTTTGCTAGATGTTCATCAGTGCCTCTGCAGTTTTTTTTCAACCTTCTAATATTAGGTGTTTGTATGCATCAACTCCTTTCCTAGTAGTTCCTCATACTGGATTTGATTTAATAAAGTGCTAAAGCATGTGTGTATTTGACAAGTGCAAGATTAGCCTGAAATTTCAAGTGTTTTGCTGGTTCAGAGTCTCATAAATTATTTATTTCCCTACTGCAGAATGATCGGGCTCAGGAGTTTCTGCAATTTTGTATATGTTTGAATTCACCACAAAGCGAAAGCCTTTAGACCAGCCAAGGCTTCTGTAAAATTCACAGGGCCAAATTAGACAATACTTTAAAAGAAATTTGTAGGTAGCACTGAATTTCTCTCTATATATACACTCCCTCCATATACAGCAGAGATATAAATCCACAGAATAAGCATTTTGTTTTGCATCCTTTTGAATTTATCTGTGTCATTCATGAATACTTCTTGACTAAAACATTTCAAGTGTCCCAGAGGAGCTTCAAGTAATTACAATAGAGAAAGACAATTAACCTAATGCAAAAATACTTCCTTCTTCCTGCCCCCAGATCCTGAACTTAGTTCTTTTTATATAATTGGACCTTGTACTTGCAGAAAATTCAGTAGGACTCATTGTAAGATTGCTCTGTGAATCTTTGTGTTCCCTGTTCCTCAGAAAATGCAGTGGTGGCACAGAAAGAACAGTGTGTATTCCACATTGTACCACTCATAGGTTTAAGGATTATTATGACTGTAGTGAGAGTTCTATCCTGCTGCAAAGGGAAGAATCCAGAATTGCATCAATCTATGTTATGCTTCTGGGCTTGAAAAAACTCTTCATTACATGTTATGTCCATAAGATCTGTTTTAGAATCTATTCAAACTGTACTGATAATGTGATCATCTTTCTCTTAGTCTCCTCTATAACTAGATTCATGGCTATTAAGATTTAAGTTGTGCATTTCTTACCCATAGAGAAGATCCCTGTGCTTTGCCTTGCTTTCCCGTGGGGTCGAGTGTTCGTGGACTGGCATTTTGCCCCATTACACAGGTGACATTTCCATGCAAGTATTCAGAGATAGGAATGAGAGGTTCATAAATCCTGTCCTAAAGGAGCTAGGCTACAAACTATTGGTTCTGTTAAAATATTTCAAAAACATTCCTATTTAAGGTATTATGTTCAATATGATGTCATGTGTTCAGTCCACTTAGAAAAGAACAACACCCGATTAATAAAAATTTCACCTTTTTTTTGAAACTAGGACATGTTTGGGTTCTGCTGTCTTGGAGCTGCTGGAAGATGAAAAGCAAAAATTAAGGCCTCCTAGGTTTTCTGCAGATGCCCTAAAATTCCAGGGGTGAAATGAAATTCCCATGCAGGCTTTGGGCTCTGTGTATAGAAAAATGACCCTGTGCCAGGCAACAATGTTTTCCATGCGAGTGTGTCATTCTTTACTGTTGCATACTGTGTCAGTGTTGCTCAGTCAATGTGGTACACAGTGGTGAAGTGTGTGCAAACTGCTGCCAAAGGAGGGGCAATAGCCTCAGCAACATCCCACTGTGCACAGCCTGCTGTGCTTGTGAAACATTTCCTCCGGAGACAAACTTGCTGCGTTCACCACAGTTCCCCTCACGACGCAGTTAGCCAAGCCCATGCTCGCATTTTTCACTCATACAGTATTTGATTTACATCAGCTGAAGGAAATGGTAATGTGCAACAGTGACTCTGGAATTTAAACAGAAACCCACAAGGGATCTCCATACTGCAGGCCAACTTCCAAATATGGGAGAAGAGAAGCAGCCGTAGTAGCCTGGGAAGCCATCCTCAGCACAGCAAGGGACAAAATGCTTGGGAGTACATGAGCTTCTTGGAATTTGTTCAGAAAGGTGACTGCTGTAATTGCTTTAGTCAGAGTAAGGGAATGAAGTACAAATACTGTGATAGCAGAAAGAAGCATTGTTGTATGTTAACTGTTTAGGGCCTGAACAACAGAATCATAGAAGTGCAGCTATATTTTCAATTCTGTTTTTCAATATGTAATAGTGCTTACTTACTCCAGATACAAATGTGTGTCTAGACTCTGCCAATACCAATCTGTTGGGTTCACAGTTTTATCAGGAAGGCTTGTAAGAAGAATGTTTGTGAGAAGATTAGTGGGGCTTAGTGCCAGGCCTGGTTGAAATTCTGCCAGAACAGTTTCTCTCAATAAAAATAACTTCAATATTTAAACCCCACATTCTGTAAATCTTTACTCAAAGGCTTAAGAAGAGCTTTTAATATACATGATAGCCCCAAGAAAGTAGTGGCTCAACAGACTCTAGTAGCTGGTAGATTCACTTGTATTTAGCTGTTGAAGATTTTTGAGGCTTCTGATTTTCATGAGCAGCAGTAGCTGCGTGTCAGCCAGGCACATAGAGAAACAGTGGCTTACAGGCCAAAGGAATACAGAACCAAACCAGCAAGGGCAACTCTGACAGAGTAGAGGGCTGCAACGTTGATCACATTTCTAGTGGGCCTCTGTTTACAGAATTCTTTGTAAGTGATGCCCATGTTGGTTGCATTATAGACAAGGTTTAGGACCTTTTGTTAGTGCGAGGATAAATGTGGCTTTTAGAAACAAGCAAAGAAAATTAAGCCAATGTCTTATAAACTGAAATGCCATTAGAAAAGCCCCCTTATGAATGTAGGATTTTTATGAAGGAAAATGATTTGTAGGCTACTTTCCCTCTCGTTGTGAAAGAGCTATGAATTTTCTAGAATAATAGCTTGGGCAAGAACAGCTGCGAAAGAGACTGTGATTGTTGCCCTGGGACACTGTAAGGGTGAAGGTGAGGGAAAAAGATTCTATTTTTCTTTTCAAACTGCCTAAAGGAAGTATTCTGTGTTCTGTTAGCAAAAGAGATTTGACTGCACTGTATTTCAAATTTCTGAAACTGACTCTGCTGCCTGAACAATTGAATTGGAGTTTCTATATGGTGATATATGTGAGAGTTTATTTTTTATATGTCATTAGGCAAAAGCATCAACACTTTTCTCTGCAGGTTCCAAACAGCTTCTCTTGTGCCTTCACATCTTTCCTGTGCCTCTACTGCCAAAATAAAGATACCATGTACAAGCTGTAGTGGGAAGGACTCCTAAATTTCAAGTCACAAGTCTCTCAAATTAAGATTGCAATGTTAAAGTTGAGTCATAGTGATTCAGCTACTGTGCCATCAGTGAAAGATTTAGTAGGAGTGCTCCTAAATTACACCCTTAGCTTTCTGAGCCGTTTGAAATAGGAAATGGTGCGAGTTTGATAAAGTTGTTTCTGTCTAACTGCAGAAATTTTGTACTTTATTCTGTAAGAAGACATTTATTTGGCTGCTGTTTGAAAGATGTATTTTGCCCCTCAAAAGGCTTAAACCTTAGTGCTGCTTTGGTTCTGCTTTTCACCTTCCAGTCCTGTACATGATCATGGAGTTCAAAAATCAGTTTGCAAAGATGTAAAAGGCTGCCCCTCTCACTACTGCTCAGACTTCAGCTGGAGATCAAAACAAAACAAAAAAACCCAATAACCTCCCTTACTGCTCCCCCCCCAAATGCCATCCATAGATGTAAATGACAAAATAATGTGTTCTGAATGTTAAGTGCTTATAACTTCAGTAGAGATACATCTTCACTTTATCATTATAAAAATATTTTATTGATTCCAACAGGGTCTGTTAAACACAGAGACACTATTTCTAGCTGAGGAAGATCCTCAGCTTTAGATTTTTCAGCTGAATATATGTACTTTGGGAATTGTTATTTTATTCTTGCCCCCCTTTTGTGCTCTTTCATAGACATCTACTGTTGACCATCGTCAGAGCCGGAATACTGTGCTGGATGACACACTTGGCCTGACTGTGCATCTTCCTGTTGTTCCTGTAAAATAGTTCTGTTCTAACACCTCAGTTCATGAAAGAAGCACCAAAATTGGTGTCAGGGTAATTAAAAACTTTAGAGTGGTGATGTGCAGTATGAAAGTAACTCGTTATCTGCTGTTCCTGTTACTTCCTCTTTTCTGTGTGACTGAGCTTTTCTTCTGCTAGAGTTGACTCGTCTCTGTTGCAACAAAGATATATATTGTATAAACACAGCACTGTTCTCATTTCAAAATTAGCAATAATGTGAGGGAAAAGAACACATGCTGCGTCATCCTGTCCTGACAGTGTGGACAGCCATGGACACAGTGATCTGAGAGGCACAGCTGCAGCTCAGGTCATGGAGTGGGCTTGCATCTAGTTGTGTGGCAGGGACTGCTTGCTGAACAAACCTCTCACTGCCATGCAGGCTTTATCATTCCAAACATGAGCTGTAAGAGAAGAATTGTACATATATTAAATATAGGTACCTTATGCATGTATTTAATATATATTATCTATATAAAGACACATATTAATGTGTGTACTCCCATGCACCTGATTTACATGCTTATCACAGAATGGTTATGGTTGAAAGGAATCACAGCTGAGATCATCTGGCCCAACCTCTCTGCTCAAGCAGGGTCATTCTACAGCACGTGACACAGCATTGCATCTGAATGGTTCCTGAAAGTCTCCAGTGAGGGAGACTCCACAACCTCTCTGTGCAATCTGTTTCGGTGCTCGGTCACCTGCACAGTAAAGAAGTTCTTCCTCATATTCAAGTGGAACTTTCTATGCATCAGTTTCTGCCCATTGTCTCTTGTCCTATTGCTTGGCACCACTGAGAAGGGCCTGGCTCCATCCTCTTGACACTCTCCCTTCAGATACTTATAGATATTATAAATACATATACAGACATGAAGACTTACACCTCACAGACATTCATGGGGTCTCCTCTCAGCTGTCTGTTCTCGAGGCTGAAGAGCCCCAGCTCCCTCAGCCTTTCCTCGTAGAAGAGATGCTGCAGTCTCTTAGTCATCTTTGCTGCCCTCCAACTGGACCTGCTCCAGGAGCTCCATGTCCCTCTTGTATGGAGGAGCCCAGAACCAGACACAGCACTCCAGTTGTGGCCTCACTAGGGCTGAGCAGAAGGCAGTATCACCTTCCCTGACCTGCTGGCAATGCATCCCAGGATTCTATTGGCCTTCTTGGTCACAAGGGCACATTGCCAACTTGTGGACAGCTTGTTGTCTGTCCACCAGGAGCCCCAGGTCCTTCTCTGCAGAGCTGCTTTCCAGCAGGTTGGCCCTCAGCCTGTACTGGTGACAGTATTTATGACACTCTCTGTGAAATATTATCCTTGCATCTCCTTCACATAAGTTGGGAGTAAGCTTGTAGTATCTCTCTTCCAAAAAAGAAGTCTGGAAACCACTTCCCATAGCTTCATGCAAGTCTATTTTCAATCTAATTTCTAAATGTCTCTAACTAACATAGCCTAAAAATGCCATGTGTCTTTAATTAGGTTTGCATTTCTCTTGGAGACTGGGAGGGAGGGCAGAGAGAACATAATGCAATAAAAACCCTGGGAAAATTAGGTCTGAAAATGAAGTAAAGAAACAGATTCTGAACAAAGGACTGAGACAGGGAGGAAATTTTGTTTGGGAACATCAGCTGAACATTCTACTAACAGGACTGCTTTGAGTAGCTGAGGGATTTCATGAAAGGAGAAGATTTTATTTTGTCCGTGAAATGACAGTGAGCATAGACTTCCTTTCACCAAAGGAAACATGCCTTGTATATTTTAATTTGAAGCTAATATTAAAGGAGAGGGGAAATGTATGTTTAAACTGAAGCAAAACATTTTAAGAAATTCTACACACATGCATCTAAGTTGATACAGTTCATGTATCCACAGCATAAACCCCTTGGGATGTCAGCTTCCTTCTGCTGCTGTAGGAAACCGGTGCTTCTATAACTTTCAGGAAGAGTTAAAAATAATATCACTAAATGTATTTCCAAATGTGAATATCAGCAGGGCAGGCTGTTTGCTGCCCTAGCTGTTGTCAGGAAAGCTCTGTACAGGCAATGTGTTTCTGAGGGCTGGTTGTGGTACTTGATTACAAAGTGTATTACCTTGACACAGCTGCTTTTCAAATCTTGCAGCTGAGAGAATCCTGGGGATAACACAGTAACCTTCACTACTGTACACTGTAGTCTGCTTCTCCTTTTAGCTGTCTAGTTGCAAAATGCAGGATTAACGTTAGTTTACTATCTGAAGTACAAAGAGATGGTTCATGGACTTGAATGGATCAAACCCTACAGGCAAGTACATTTCAAGTGTCTGTAGGAAGGGCTCCAACAATCTGGGGACCCCTCAAATTGCATGTCAGGTGTCCAATGCCAAGATGAGATTTAAATGTTAAATGCCACATGTTATGATAGGAAATAAACCTGCCAGTGCAAAAGCAGATAGCATTGAATAAGGTCTTTCTTACATGGAATGTGAAAGAGACATTATTATTTCCATAACATTGATCAGCAGGGAAACACGACAGGTAACATGGTCTTTGGATTTGTGGGTTTGTGGTTTGGCTTTAAGAAAATTTTGTCCCATTCCACACCAGCAAACAAGTGTCATTAGTCTTCTTAAAAAAATATATATATATATATGTATTTTTAAGAAATAATAATATCACAGATGCAAAAATCCAAACCAGATATGCTGACTGTAGTGGGGAGAGACCTGTGTCCTTTTTACACAAAACCTTCAATAGGTGCAAGCAGATGAGCACAGATGCTGTATGGGGGGGCTGTACATCATACTGAACCATACAGCAGTCTGCAGCACTGTAGAGGGAAGGAAGAAGTGTAAATACTCCATCCTGGCTGCTGCCATGCTGCTCTCTCTGTCTCCCACAAAATAGAAAAAAGTAGGGTTGCAACCCAGACCTGACCTTGACTTGTGTTTCTAAGAGGATATTAAGGAAAGACCAAATAAAACTAAAAAAGAAAGCACAGAAAAAGAACCCCAAAAGAAACAAAGAACAAACAAATAGAAAAAGCGAAGTCCACTGAACCCACAAACAGCCCAATATGCTGAATCTGCACAGCTGTTCCTGTTCAGGGTCTCTCCAGTCCAGGATTGAAATTGCAGGACCTGCATAATAGTAGGAACTTGGGAGGTCCAGGAGTAGAACAAGAGGGAGCGTGGGTATGCAGGGAGCAGAGAGAGAAATCCCTAGTCAATGAAGGACCAGAAGAGCAACAGCTGCCAGGGGCCAAGGGTTGAGGTGCCTTGTCACAAAAGAACCATGTAATGAATCTTGCCCAGCACCTGTCCAGAGTGTCCTGGGCTTGGTTGTTCAGTGACAACATCAAAAGCTGCTAATGTATATTAGGGGGGAAAAAAAACAAGAGTAAAGAAAAGAGAGAAGAAAAAGACAACAATGATGATGATGGTATTCATTTGGAAAGAGTCATTTAGGAAAGATTCAACTCTGGCACAGGCTGAGACCAAAAAGGAGTCCTAAGGAACGAAGTAGCCATTATGATAAAATAATTTGAGAGTTTTTACTAATAAGAAAATAATTAAAAGTACATGTTAACATATGCTGAGTTATATTTAAAATGGTGATGACATGTTAACATATGCTGAGTTATATTTTAAATGGTGATAATGGTCTGCAACCAGCTCTAAGCCTGCAATAAAACATGTTACATATTCTTAAGTTGTGGCTTACTTTTAGTGCATTTGAATTGGACACTGAAGGAGTATTCCAGGCAATTACCCATGCAGCTGATAATAACTATAGAATGGAAAACTGTGCTTCTTCCCTCCCTATCCAGTGTGTGGCTCTCCCACCTCACCCATAGTTTGGTTTCATTCTTGTTGCACTTCTTCCCCTCATGCTGTGTGTAGACTGAATTTCAAGCAAGGCAATATATGGGAAATGAGGTGTCACTGCCCCCCTGGCCTGTAAAATTAAGCAGATGGCAGCTGACACCTTAGAAATATATTTTCTTGCAGTTGCCATGGTCAGAAGATAGCTTTTGCAGTGAGAAGAGGTAATTTGGCACTTCTGCTAGTGCTACTGCAAATGTTTCCATATGCATGGAATGCTCCAGAGCTTCACGAAAATCTCCAGGCTTTCTCTTTTCTCTCTTTTCATTCCCAGCTAGCACCTTACAGCCACACTGAGTTCAGACTTCTTAATATTCCAGAAGCAGAGGAAGACACTTTTACTTGATATGAGAAATACAAAGTACTTCCAATTTACATTTTCCTAGGAGCACAAATAATTCAGAGATTTTTCAAAGGAAGGTAGTAGTTGTCATATAGGTCAGACCACTAAGCTGTTCAAGTCCAATCAGATTGTGGCCAGTCCTGATACTTTAAGAAGAAGGTGTAAGAAACCCAACTTAATTCTCACCCAAGGTAGAAGACTGGGAGGGTTTTTTTCACCCCAGTAATGTGGCAGTGAATTTCTCCTGTTACTTGTAACTTGAAGGCAGAGCAAACACATCAGAATTTAGATGCATGCATTCCACTACACATGAGAATCCCACTAGGGTGGGATTTTACAGGCTGTGTGATTCACATACTGGCTAAATGACATTCATAAGTATTTGGGCTTACAAAGCTGCTGGGCTCACAAAACTCCCATTGTGGTCTGCAAGAAATGCAGATACAACACATAATGATTTGAGTTATCAACAGTAAATATTCCTATCTTTTTGTAGCCAAAAATTACTGCTATTGAGTAACTGAAGTATTGTTTAGCAGTAATAGTGATATCAATTTATCTGCTGGTAGATTTATCTGCTCCTTATTTGTGGATGTTTTGTTTTCTCAACAAGTAATGGTATTGCTTGCATTTATTGATGCCCTTTGCAAGTTCATTCAGCCCTGTATTTTTCAAAGCATGGCTTAGATATTAGCTAATGTGTAGTACTCTCTTCTGACATTGGCATAGAATAAGTCCTTATTTTAGAAAAGAAGGAACTGAGACTATTTAAAAATAAACATTTTTTCATTCTGTAGTAGTGCCTGGAATTTGCTATGTCATATTTTTAGGCTTAATCTGTGGATGCCTCTTTTTGAGCCATTTGAGAGCACAGTTTCTATGTGCTTTTATTTGAAGTGATTTGACATGTACACAGTAATTACCCGATTGAATGTTGAGTGTAAACACACTCAGAGGTGTTAAGAGGTGGTTTCAGAATTAGGTTCCCAGTTCGATGCTATTATGGGTTTTAGTCAGTGGTCTTGGTTACTGCTCTGAATTAGCACCCGAGTACACTGTTGGTTCTATTCTGCCAATTCTGGGTACTCTAATTCTTTTAACTTCTCTAGTTCCAGTAATATACACAGCTGACAATTCATTCCCTTGAATTCTGAACTTGAGGTGTTAGATTTCAGATAGAGATGATGTGATACTACTTATGTCTCAACAATCTCTTTTGCTCTGTGCTCCCATTCTTGAAATGTTTGGCGTAATTATAGCTTTCTTATATAGGAATGATTTATTTACTCTCTGTAGATTATACTATTGTAAGACATCTGCATATCTCTCAAATGTTTATAAAAACATTTGAACATGTTGGAGAATACTTAATATATTCTGCTAGTTGTATATACAAACAAGACCAAAAAAAGAGTGGAGCTTATACCTCAGTCTTTCATTTCTACATAAGCTATTATTTGACACAGATTTCTTAGGTACTTAGCCCAACTTTGCAAAATTTTATTCAAGACCTAAGTACACAATGGAGTGTTCTTTGCTGAAGTCCTCATGTCACTGAATTAGTAGAATGCACACATATTTTAACAGACCAAGGAATTTATCCCTGAACTTCAAGGAAATTATGTGACCTGGAAAAAAATCCATAAACATTTCCCCCATTTTAGCATTACCAGAACTAATGCAACAGAATTATATTTTTAGATATGTGCACATTATTCCCAAACATATTCAGTCTAGACTTAAACACTCTTGACAGCCCAGAGGTGCTCCTGGATTCTGCAAAGGGAGCTGTGAAACAGAGCAGGAGCTGCCCTTGGACTGTGTATGTAAACACTTTGAACATTACTTAATCTGTCTAAAATTAAATCCAACTTCTTGAAGCAAATAAATTTATTCTGCTCTAGAGGTTCCAGGTAGTATCTCAGCAATACATGTGGGCAACAGTGTCTGATCACAACAAATAGTGATGTGGTAAACATAGTGCACAGTCTCTGCCAGCTAGCAAACTGCACAGGGGTTGGTGTGCATGAGGTACCTTTGCCAGAGCCACAAAGGAATAAGTAATGTAAAGGAAGCTTTATAACTGTGATGGAAGTTGGGGAATATCCATTCAGCCATGAGTGCTGATGAGTTTTGACATCTTCCAGAACATCTTCCAGAGTCTGCAGAGTTTTCAGACACTCTTGGAGATGACAAGCAGCTCATATGGGCCTCCCAGACAGAATTTATATAGTCTGTGATATTCCAACGTGCTTTTTGATAACTTCAACTGCTATTCCCATTCTCCTGAGAGGTGAGCATATCCCCTTGGTTGTGTTTCAATCCCTGATAGGAAGTGCTTCGACAGCAGTTGAGGGCAGCACAGCCCATTTGCTAACAGTTTACAGAGATGTCACAACATACAGAGTAGAGCTGTAAACTTTTCCTAGCCAACCATTTATGTCCCCTCCCCTAGTAATTCTAGGAATAGTCTGCCCACGGTGGAAGAATATTCATAACCTATTTGCTGAAGAACTGGGCATGCCAAGTAGCACACAGGATACTGGCAGAAAAACAAGTATTTCTTCTTGCAGTGGAAAATTGTATATAGATACCATGAAAAAAGTAAGGTAGTGTAAGCTATTATTTTTTTACCTGTTGTCATCTACAATAACACAGAGGCCTTGTCTTTATCTGGAATTAGGCCTGCAGACACTGAGGTAGAGGAAATATTACAACCTCCAGTTTTGTATGAGAGACAGCAAACAGGTGATTTTCTCAGTCCTGGAGTAATCTCTGCTCACACTATTTTTTTGTCTCTTTTTCTTATGAGTTCCTCTTGTGCAGGAACACCAGAGCATGCAACTGTGGTGTACTCTTTATAGCAAGAACAGACCAACAGTGCTGGAACAACGTGGTCTGTGACCCAAAGTTGCTTTCCAAGAGCAACACACCAAGGTATGCAACTCATCATGAGTAAGATACAAGTTCTCAGTTCAAAATATTTATGCGGAGTAAAGATTTTAAAAAATAAGTAAAATTTAATCACATGTATGAAGGCTAATTTAAAATCCCCTTTTAAAACTGATTGCCTTAAATCTGTCAGAAATACAGAAACAGTTCATAACTCTCACGGGAACTCAGTGTCAGGCTCCCTTCACTCCACATGTATCATCACTCCCATTTAGCCCTTTTGAGAGGCATAATTTTGTCTGCTTGTTATCTGATAGAAAAACTGCTTGCATTATATCAATTCAGGTAATTTTCTAATCCCATCTAGCTCAGCATTCAGCATTACTGACTACAGTTTCAGAAGTTCTTCTTAGCCTTTCTATTACTACTAAGTGAGCACTAGTTCTTGAGTTCTCTAATTATTTAATATCATAAAAACCCTTAAATGATTATGCCTAATTCCTGTATCTATTTTTGGGAGAAAAGCTCAGAAATGGAGTGCACTCACTTTAAAATCCCAGACAGTAGTTAGAGTCAGAACACTTAATTAAAACACTACATTTAATTACAATACTACATTACTTTTCAGGAGCTGACTTACTTTCTGTTGTCCCCATTAAATGTGCTAGTTTATTAATGTATTTCATTTGCATTGAGCTAGTCTTTATTAATGGCCAGTACAGGTCTAGAAAGGGATTCCAAATTTTCTTCTGTTTAATGTCAAATATTGTTGTACTGTGGATAATGTCTAGAAATCTGTTGCAAAGAAAGTTACTGGTACTCTAGTTGCTTCTGAGACTTAATAATCTCAGAGATGATGACTTCTAGGAAATACCTCATATAGCTTGGGAAATGAGCTTTGCAGTGCAGACTGCTGGAGTTCATAAATATGAGCTCTACTTCTGCAGGAGTTCCTGGTTTGGGTTGGGCCCTTGAAGGTCCTACAATGCTTCCGTTACTGAGAACTCTCAGGGAAGCTGTATCACCTTCTCCATCTTCAATTTCAAGCTGTGTGGTGGCAGAAAGCTACTGGCTAAATTTCTATAGAATCAATCAGTCATCTTTATGATGATTTTCAGAACTATTTCTTTGAAGCATCAGGTCATTTGATGGTCGGACACAGTTCATACTTTTGAAAGTTCTGTTTTAGAGTGCAGTTTGATTATAAGAAGGAATTATGAAGTGGCTTTGGAATTCTCTGTGTTTTCTCATTGGTAACTGTCTTAAATCTTACCTGTTTATACATGAAATGCTCTTTTTGACAGCTGATACTACACATTTTGATTAGAAACTGAGCCAAGGAAGGCAAGGAATATTTTCGTCCTGTTCATCAATTCCTTGCAGTAAAGATCTAAAGTACATTAGGAAAGATGCAACAGGAGAACCTTTGTAAAGACTGTCTGTTTAAAGCCTTGGTACACAGCAGAAAACAGAATAAAGAACACTTTCCCAGAGTGTCATATGATGTGCAGCTACTACAGGAATAAAAGCAGAAGATTCCAGCTTTTTTACACCAGTGTTCATAAATCTGGTTTGGAATATTCCTTTAAAAAAAACAAAACAAACCAACCAACCAAAAAAACCCCACAAACCAAACACGCAACAAAAAAATCCCACTCACCAACACACCAAAAAAAAAAAATACAAGCAGATGTGCTTGGGTTTAACTAGCACTTTCAGAAGTAATGAAACTCTTAGTATAGAAAGAACCAGGTGTCTTTTGCTTGGGTAATTGGCTGCAGTGGACTCAAGCAAACTTAACCCAGTCTCTGGTTTTGAAGCTGAGTTATTTTACAGAATCCCTAGATTACTACAGTCTTTTGAACAACCACTGATTCTTGCAAAATGTGTAGACAGTTCAGCAAGTACTTCTTCCAGATTTCTTGCAAGTGTAGTGCATGCTAATTGCAAGCTTCCTCTTTTTCAGGACCACCAGCTGTTGTAACAACATGATATAGTTGCCAGAAATGCTCTGTATTTACAAAGTCTGTAACTCCACACTTGTCTAAATGCACAAAATAGGAGAAGGACTCAAAAAAAGTAAGGCTGATGAAGATTGCTATAAACCAAAGTCAAATCCAGTTTAACAGCAACTAAAGCCATGAGACTTTGACTTTCAGGTGTTTTTTGCTGTAGTGGAAAAAGGAGATTGGGGATCTTGTAGCATCAAATCCTCACTTTTCATCCCACTAAGTGATTTGTGAAAATACTTTCTGTAATCTAAAATAATACATGCAGACCAGGAGTATAAAGCTGCTGTTTTCCTGTGGGAAACTAAATGCAGATTCAGAGTTCCTTGAGTCAGGCTTTTTGCATTGTTTATTTGGAAAGACCTGGATTTCTGTTGTTTTGTCAATCTAAGTCATACAAGAAGAAAATTCTTCAGAGTGTGACAGCTACATGGAGAAGAATCTCTTTTCCCTGCTCTGTTTCACTCAGCTGTCACAGGCTGTGTAACTGGTGCATGCACAAATGGACCATCCTGTCCCTGGGAAAACCCTTGGGGGAATGGCTGCTAGACATATTAAAATTTTGGTTTGTTCTTGTTTTCCTTTATCTGTTGACAAAAATATGATGCTTATATCTCTCTCAGGCTAATCCGTTAAAGAAGTTTCACCAGGGTTTGTTGTTGTATGCTCTGCCCCTGTGAAAGAGTGGATGTGTCAGTACTGAACTATTTTCCTGTCCCTGGGAAAACCCTTGGGGGAATGGCTGCTAGACATATTAAAATTTTGGTTTGTTCTTGTTTTCCTTTATCTGTTGACAAAAATATGATGCTTATATCTCTCTCAGGCTAATCCGTTAAAGAAGTTTCACCAGGGTTTGTTGTTGTATGCTCTGCCCCTGTGAAAGAGTGGATGTGTCAGTACTGAACTATTTCTGAAGTTTTAGTTGCTAAATTTTTACAATGTTAATCCTACAATGTTAAAAACTGGTTCAGGGTCAGGAATGACCTTCAAATGTAAGAGACAGAATAGCCTGTAGTTCCATTTGAAAAGCTCTGCTGTCTTGATGCCAGTACCTTTACCAGAACATTATAGGCTGGAGCTCTGGTCTCTCTTGTATGGGAAAGTGAATTGTTTATCAGTTACAGCTGCTGTGTGTCCCAGTGGTTGCAGGTTATTTCTTATTTTGGGGGAGAAAATGAAAGGTGGGGAAATGGGGCATCTGTTAAAATTCCTAGAAAAGTATGTCTTGGTTGGTACAGTGATCAGGGCCCTTGGAGGCAACTCAGGAACTGACTCTAATTCACGAGACCTGGCACCACACAACCCCTCAGTAGGCCATAGGTCTTATATGGTGCTAAGAGCTTGTACCAGCTCTGTAAAAGTGGTGGATATCAGCACTCCTGCTGTGTACCAAGCTGAGGAAGTGTTGAGGAGGTCATACTGCTAGGAACTGTAGGAAACAGACTGTGTGTGAGGAGTGAGGGCTAAGCCTGTGTACTGGTGCAGTCTCCACTGCGTCATGGTGTAGCTTCTGAATTGTTAGCAGTTAAAACTGCTCTCCACCTAGCTTTCTGTCTTCCTCACTGAACTGTGTACAGCTAAACTGTGCTCTTTGCCATGATTTTCTTGATTCTTGCTGTTGTATACTGCTGGGAAATTTCCTTGAGCTGCCACACTCCTAAGATAAAATACATCCCTCTTCACGCTCTCCAGCCCTGCTATATCTTCTTTGATAGGGAATCTTTTAGTCAAAAACAAAACACTTTTAAATACATATCATAACAGATCTCATAAATGGATGCTGTGACTCTTTTTCTGTATACATATGTTTAACTTTCCTGCAGAATTATCAGGGCAGGAACAAGACCTCACCATGTGATGCTTTCTGTACTGCACCTTTTTTTCTGATTCTTGAAGACCAATACTACGCACAACTAGTGCACACTCACCCAAAATATTGCAATTATTTTGTCTTACATCTCAATGATAATGGCAACACAGCTCAGGGCAATGAGTCACATCTTGGTTCTGTCCAGCAAAGCACATAGAGTTCATCATGAAATACAGAGTTATTTCCAGACAGAGCCCCCCTCTGAAAAATGTTAACAGGTGGAAGCCCTAGTAGATAACTTAACGTCTGCTCTTCAAGAGAGGGTTATTTTTACCACCAGCCTGAGTTTGGTGAGTGCAAATGTACCATGCAATGATACACAGAAAGCATTTATAGCTGGAGTGCTTTGGACCTGTCCCTGCCCATTTTTAAAGCAGAAGAAGCAAAAAGTCTGATAATATGTATGTGTTTGTGTATTCATAACACCTACATAAGGACATTATTTGATTTCTAGACACAGAATTAATTTGATCACTCAGGCAGAGAACTGTGTTGTGAACAGAGAGCATTCAACACCAAGTCCATAGGTGCTTTGATGAAAAGAAATGTACAGAAATATTTTTAATGAAAATGCAGCTTGTCTTTGTGGTGTTATTGACCACAGCAAGTTTACAGCCATGTGAACATATCTAGAATTTCATTTGCCTCTATATAAAAAATCATCTAAGGAAACAGGTATTTTTCTCCCTCCATCCCTTTTTAGCTTGAGGAAACATTATTAAGTTGCAGCTTCTAAGAAAATCTTTGCCTTTTTCCCAGTGCCTAGCTTTGTATTTTTACACTTGGAGAAACATTCATGCCCATGAAACTGAAGACCTTTTATGCAGAAAGTTGAGCTGGTAACTGTATGCAATAATCTTGTCTGATGGCTGCTTAGCTGAGGAAGAAGGAGACTTGATCACTTGTGGAATTCCCACTGTCTCAGCCCAAGCAGTGACCTGCATGCTCCTCCCAGCCTGGCAGCTCTGCTCATGACTCATCAGAGGGACTTCAGTGCCTTTGACACCACTGTCTGCTGAAGTACTTGAGGTCCACCAGTGTCCCTTGTGTGTGTAGGATAGCAGTGTCTTATAAAAAGCATGATACATTCCTGATGTGTTCCTGAGAGAAAGGAGTCCAGCTTTATCTGGGTGCAGTTCTGTGGGGAAGGACTGTAGAAAAGAAAGCCCATGACAGCAATGTAAAATGGTTAAGTCACATCATGCTCTAAACAGATTTTAGGTTTAGGAATGAGAAATTCAGTGGTTAGAAGCATGAACTCTCCTTCCATCTTACTGAATATATTTCATTTTTAGAAAATTCTGCATTAGTAATGCTATAAAAATCTGCTTTTAGTGGATTGTGGATTGCATTGCACATCCACAACTGGAAAAAGGGAAGTTGTGTTCTTCACATGTTCCTCCATTAGGCCACTAATATCGCTCATGGTAAGAACTGCTCTGAGTATTTTCATTTCTTGGTCTTTTCTGAAACACTCAGTATGCCACAATGCCAAATAGAGGCATGTTCCTGATGAGTATCATTTCTTTAGAAACTGGGCTGAGAGCCACAGACTTCCTTCCAGTGAACCACCAAAGCTTCTTTTAATTTGATGACCTAAGTTGCTGTTGAATTTGGATGAACTCAGACAAGTTTATATGTGAAAGTGTCTGTCTTTCATTGCTAATCCTTTGAGCTATTCAGTCCTTTTAAACCCTCTTCTTTTTAGGCTTAAAAAGGGTACATCTCTATCCAGACACTTTTGATGTTCTGTTTTTAGAACTTAAAAATGCATTTCAAGGCTCTTCCTCTATTTAAGATGATGCAAAGAAATTTTTTAAGAAAAGATTTTTGCAACATCAGCCAGCATATGAGAGTATTTTTTTTATTGAGGTATAGATGTGCTTAATTAACTAAAATACATTGCTTGCATATTTTAAAATCACCTTTTCTAGAAAAAGATATATGAAGCATGTAGTCAGGTTATCTGATGTCTTGCTGAAAAAAATTATCCACCAATAAGCATCACAAAATCTTCTCTCAAGAAAGGAGTCAGCAAATTTTTTCATGATTTTCAAGGTAACATAACTAGAGATTGGAATTCAGGACAGTAGCAATTAGATGGAATAATGTGCCTGAGTTCAGAGTAGCCAATGCTTCATATAAATAGGATTTGAGACAGGGATAGAAGGACGTTTTGTGTCGTGGGCTCTCAGATATTGAGCACACTTTGACACAGTCTTCTCTCCAAACCTGGACACCCAGAAGTGTCACCATTTCTGCACTATGACACTGGAGAGAAGTGAGAGTTCCATGAACCAAGCTATTTCAAGCTTTAAAGTGTCTAAACTTCTCTAAAATTGCTTCTCTCTTTATGATTTTTTCCATTTGAAACCGAGACCTGTGATGATTTTAACAGCTCAAAAGGTATTAGTATAGAAAGTGTAAGTATGATTATTAAATCTGATAAGTTCTACAGAGTTTCAGTGATACTTAGTATCTTCTGACAAAAGTGTCCCCATCTTTATCTTAAAGCTTGTTGAACTGAGATGGTGATCTTTAACTCAAGTGAAGTTTAAGAAAGATAGATGGCGGCATAAAAGGGATAATTTTTCTTCTTTTTTCTTGTTTTTAGTTAAAATCAAGAACATCACAGAACATAATATATGTTTCCACTAAGTTCTCAACAGCAGAAGTTTCCATCTGTTACTGAAAAATTACAACTTTCAGCTAATCACGGAAATTGCTCTTAGAATACTCTTTTAAGGTCACAGAGAGTCAAATGTAATCAATCCTTCTGGAAATGGGATCTGAGAGATTGTCTGAACTTGTCAGCATAAGGAACTCTGTGTTTTCTTAGTGTGAAATAAAAATGTTCACAGCTATTATGAACAGCAAGAGATAGAAAAGTCTTAATTTTTTCCGAATGTCAGTAAGTGTTTTAACAGACACTCCTATAAGTGCTGTACTCTGGTGAGGTGGCATGGTGTAGCATCTACTGTCCTAATCTGATACTAAGATAGTAGATAAACACATTCCTATGCCCTACCATGTATTAAAAAGGTATCAGGAAATGCTGTACTCAAAAATGGAGAGGCAGTTCAGCCTTCAACAGCGTAGGCCTGCAGCTTTCTCTGGTGGAAGTCAAGGATTTAAATAAATTACCCTTAGCCTATTGCATCCAGATAGAACTGCACTGAACATGGACTTGCTTTAGTTTGAAATCCCTTTTCTGGCAAGTGTCCCTCCTACTGCAATATGGAAAATCTGATGCTTACAGGTCCAAAAGCTCTAAAATATGCTTTACATCCTGAAACAATCCTCTGTGCTAGCTGTCGACTCTGTCATGGAGAGGGATGCTAAAGATCCTGACACTTTCATCACTGTGAAACAGAGAATTTTAAATAAAAGAGAATAGTTCAGTTTAAGGCCTGCTAACAGATGCAAACAAATGCCTGAGAAGCAGAGCCTGGCCTCCCTAGGGTGTTTTTCTTCCTGTGCCTTACACGACAAACTTTAGCAAAATGCTTCCACTTATCACAAAGCCTCCCTTGTACTGATGAAGAGGGAATGTCCCCATTTCCATGCACCCTGGGGGGCTCCCTGAAACACCCCTGTGTTTCCCTGTCTCTCTGGTGCCCTGGGAGCAGCCCGACTAAGCAGAACATCGGATTCGTTCCAGGCGCTGCTGGCTGCCAGCACATTGTAGGACTAACTTGCAAGGAATGTTCCCCTTGGCAGGCAGCCTCCCCCTGGCATTGGTGCCAAATGATATCAACCATAATTGTTGCTATTTATGATTTTTCTAGTTGCTTTTATGAATCACTGCTAAGACAGCTAGGTTATTGCAAATCTTTAAACAATTCATACAGTGGGAAGCCTGACAATAGGTAGAGGATAGCATTAATTATTTTGAATTGAATCTGCAGTTTATTTGTGCTGAGAGATAGAAGCATATTCTGCTTCAACTGGGAGCTCCAAATCCAAAATCTGCTGAGTCTTAGGACTCCAGCATTGACACTGTCTTGCTATGTGTCCTGGATAAGTTTCTTCTTGAATATTTCTCTTTGTTCTCTTTTACTTACACTTTTCTCTGTTGGATTTTTGGGATTTTTTTTTGTTTGTTCAGCTGATTTGAAACTAATGTAAGCAAGCAGGTCCACGTGGAAATAAGTATTCCAACACTGAGAATATGCAATGGATCTGACTGAGTGTAAAACCCTGAGCTTCTTTGTGTGTGTGTGACATATATAGATAAAAATGTTAATTCTGGTTTTGACTTAAACTAACAAACAATAAAAAGTATAGCAACAACTCTGTCCTATTTTGCTTTTCCAGAAAAAGCAAAATGCAAATATATTTGAAACTCCTGAGGTGAACCCTGCTGTAAGTGCCCAACAGCTCTGATCCAGGTTTGCACTTCCAGAAGCCCTGGGCATGCTCTCTGTCACAGGCATTCTGGAAAATGTTGAGTAAAACAGCTATGCGTGCACAGTAATTCTGGCATGTCCTAAAAGCAGGTGACTTTACTGTGCAAGTACAGTGTCATATGCATGCAGGCAGCTTTTATCAGGAAATCCCAAGCAGAAGTCTGTTTGTCTTTTTCTGTGTGTCACTACTAAAGCAGACCAAAAAATGCATTTTCTGTAAAAGAGAGAACATTGTATATGGAGGTTTTGGATGCCCACTGTAACAGTTTAGGAAGATAAGTCTACTCTTTGATGCTGTAGAATAGCCTTCAGTAGCACACATTGGCTAGTAGAGACTTCGGTGGTAGTACTTGAAGGATACCTTAGGTTCTAAACAAGGAGGTTTTTAAGTGGTTTTCTCTGCTCCTTGTGACTGACTGTGGGATAAAATAGTATATACATCTTCTTCCATTTGCACAGTGTTTAGTGCCTCTGCAATGATGTTATATGAATAATATTGCCTTTTCAAACTTCCATAAGGTTGCTGAGTGCCAATAATTCTCATGGCAGAGTTTGAGTGGTGCATTGCTTTTAGCTACTAATATGCATTTAATTCTAAATGCAGTACTACATATTTCATTTTGCAAATGTGAATCACCTACCAAACATCACTGTTTGTGATGACAAACTTATAAATTATACTATTCAAGCAAAATATAATGCTCTTTTAAAGTTCATGATATATATAATCAGAAGAGAGGAAATTCTAATGTGGGCATATAATGCAACTGCATATATCCCCAAATATGTGCAGCAGGTCACCCTAAGCTACATGAGGAAATGGGTTGTTGGTCAGTGTAACAGACAGACCACAGATATGAAGCATCTGGAGACCCAAGTAAGACACCACAACTACATTATGTCATCAGAGATCATGAAGCTTGTACAGAAATAGAAGGCTGGTGGCTTGGAAACAAGAGGCAGAAGGTTTGAGCTGATTAGGGACTCCCTGCCAATGCCAGAGCTTCCTCTTGCTCTCAGACTGGCATTATGTCAGAGCAGGCACAATGCTTAGCCTATGTAGAAAGACAGGAAATTGCTTAGTACAAGGCACAGAGAGAAATGGAAAAGTGTCGAGGTACACTGAGTAGGTGACTCGCTCAAAGGAAAGGATATTCTAAATTTTTCAGTGTCTCAAATAGAAAACAGAACTCTGGGGAAGCCACTAATGAAAGCACACACTGTGACAGCAAACAACCTCTCTACACTGGCAGTAGAAAGTGTGTCCTCACTCCCAGTGTCCAAAGCAGCTGTCTCAGCCTCACATTGCAAAAGATGTAGAAGTTCCTTTGTTTGCTGTCCTGACCCAATCACATAAATGCACAGAAATATTTTGTGTATCTTGTTCACTTTATTCCAAACTCCAGTTAGTGCAAAACTCTGAAACACATTTTCATGGACAACAAATGAGGTGCTTTGTTATGCTGCAGTTGCAGAGTCAAGAATCAAAGGACTCTTTGGTGTAATCCTGCCTAGAAATGTTGTGATACAACTAGGAAATCTTCACGTTTTGTAAACATGAAGTACAGAAACAAGAACCAGTCCTTTAGGTTTGAGGCCATTCTGAATGAATGGATCTAGATGTACTGATACTATTAATAGTAGCCAACCACAAACTTTCTTTTAATTCTTCAGGTTCCTCTTTCTTTTTTTTGAATATTTGTAATTCTTAGAAAACAGAATGTAGCCAAGGGAATGATGGCAGGGAAGTAGTGGTTCCTTTAGTCAATACTACACCAAAATGTTTTTTTTCCCTGTCTTTTCTACTAAAGTCTTTTCCAGGAGGTATTTTTTTTTTTGCCCTAAACCTATAGTAATGTTTCAATTAAATTACCTTATATGTTAAATTTTGGCAGTTGTCTGGCCCACTCAGCAGCATGAGTCTTCTGTTTTTCCACTGTTAACAACTTAGAACTAAAACTCTTCCTTATTTTAATTACTGCATATCTATCAAACTTCCAACCATCTAATTATGGCTAGTTTTGGTTTTATTAATTGTTACTTTAAATGGTTTGTCTTCAATTAACTTTGCCCTGAAGACAATATTCACCAGATTGAAAGTTGTTGGCTGTGTGGCATTATGTCTGTTCCCTCATAAAGAGAGAATTTTTGCTGCTTTTAGACCCTGGATGTTCTCTGCTGATGGTTGTGACAGCTTTGAACACACCAGGAAGGCACTGGCCAGAGCAATTATTTTGCTTTAATGGTGCATTTGCACTGGCCAGAGCAATTATTTTGCTTTGATGGTGCATGGCTCAAAAGCTACCCAAATGCCATAGTGATGGACAGCTTTGAAATGCATATTTAAGCTTATAAACTTTCAATTAAAGAGCCTATCTGCTATGTCAGAGCAAGAGAGAAGTCTGAGAAATCAATCATAGCAAAGCAAAAATTTTGATTTATTGGCCTTCTCACTTATGCCTCTCATGTGTGGTGGTTCCTAGTGACCAGACTGTAACAGAACATAACATTCTTTTCTTTTTTATTGTGTAACAGAACATAACATTCTTTTCTTTGTTACTATTTTGGTTTTTTTCTTGAACTATTCTGTTCTTTATAGAAACTCTGACCATATCCTTTTCCTAACCTTTTTCACTAATGTTATTTCTCTTTGCATAATATTTCACAATATTTGACCTAAAATCAGTGAGGATGCAAAATCTGAAGATTATTAATACCAAGGTGTTAGAGGGCTAGAGCTGTATTGAGAAATATGCAAGTTGAAATGCTGGTGAAAAGTGAACCAAAAAGGTCATGATTACTAAATATTGTCTACACAAGACTATGTATCTTGTACATAGCTACTCTCATTTTGCTATAAATTTGCTTGCATCAGAAGTGCAATTCTTGTTTTAGTTACTGTTGCAGGCCACAGTGTTGCAGCTTGTTTCCATCTCACAACCAGTTAAACAGAAGGAAAAAGGGAACAGGCAGGATACAGACTAGCCTAAACTTCATAGGTTTCTATTCAAAATTGTATTAGGGATCCTTATTTTGACAAGCACTGCCCAAATTGGGTAGGTTTCCTGTGGTGATGGGGAACAGACATCATTCTTTTGCACTTGCCTGCCATAATTAGTAGCTTTTTCTAATCTAATGCCTTTGTAAATTGTACTGCTAATTCTGCAGGACTGTCAGGGACACTTTGTAAAGCACATCTCCTGGAGTCTCCAGAAATAGGGCATAGCACATGTGGCTTTATCATCAGTAGTATCTAGCAGTTTTAGCATCCTACCTGTCTACATTTTGGTCTTTAGGAATGTATGTTTAAATAGACATATTTTTAAATTAATGATATCTTCTTTTCTTGCTCTTGATGATTTAGGAACTTTCTGCACTTTAAACTCCAAAACTCTAGTCTAGCAGGTAACAGCAGCAGTTAAACAGAGCATTTTTAGAGCACAGATTACAAGGCACAGAATTCCAGCCTGGAACATCTGGCTGATAAATTACAGTGCACACTAATCAGCATGTCATGGTGGAGGATTTACATGGCTGATGGCAAGTGCCAGCCAACTCTAAGGCAGATCCATCACTATTGCTGTCTCCTCAACCAGAGCTCTATCTGCACAGTAATTTGCTTCTGCACCCAGATAGCTGTAATTTCCTAGTCATCTGGAGAAAGATGCAATTACCAACAGAGAGACTGATTCTGTGGGGAGAAATCTGACTGTGCTTGGACATTGTAAGCTAAAAAAAAATTAAAATAATGTTCAGAGTTCAGGAAATACATTCTTTATTTTGATTAGGAGATAATGTTTTTTTACATTTGTGAGATGGCACAATAACTCAAAGAAGTAACATTATCTTCCAGATCCTCAGAATTAAGTTATGATGTGGTTATTGTCTGAGTAGATGCTTAGTGCTTGGAGAAAAATCTCTGCTTCCATTTCACACAGGTAGTCAAGTACCAGCACATAAGCATGTGTGGTGCTTGCACACAAGAGATGTGCCTGGACACAGATGTCAAGTTAAAGTAGGTGGGTAAGATCAGTAAAGATGACTAACAAAAACAACTAACAGTGAAACAGAGCTGTAGTTTGTTGTTTTCCTTCATGATTTTTGTTGTTCATCAAGATTTCTTGAGGTGTGAGGTGTTATTCCTGGCAAAAAAAAGAATAGAGTTGCTAAAGCTCTTTAATTCTTGGATGATCTCAGAGTACTGGTAAAGCTTATGAGCTGTAGAATATAATGTTTCAGTTCTGGTTGTAGGAAAAAAGGCAGAGTTCTAATATCCAGCTCTGACTTTATATTTTATCTGGTAATGAGCCGTTGTGTTTTTCAGCCACTCAGCAGTGTAATGCTGATTTCTGGATGACTGATGAGCAATGCTAGCTCATTTAGCTAAGTTTACAATGACTTTATGCTGAGCTGGGGCTTTCCAGGCACCAGTAGAACTCCTTTTTGTTGCTGCCTTGTGTACATGCTGCTAGGCAGCAGCAGCACCAAATTTCATATCTAAACCTGTACTGACTGAAGCACAAGAGAGGAGTGGAAGTCTGAAAGTGGGAATGTTTCCATTTCTGAGGAACTTTCACTGCCTCCTTCAATGATCACTTAGCTGAAATCGTTTTTCTGTTGGTTCAGAATATTTCCACAAGTGCTTCTCTTATGTGGATCTATACTGTTGATAAGGCATTAGCTTGTAAGGAAACAGCTAAGCCATACTGTGACTAGCTGATTGCTGTGGTTAGAGATGGTACTGGCAGGATGGGAATTTATGGAAGTATAACATACTGCTGAGCCCATTGTGGCTAAGCCTTATGAGACAAGGACAATATGTGTCAATCCACTGAAGGAAATAGAATGAAGACATGTTCATGAGATATACTGTATTTCTAGAAAAGGAATCATAATTGACATTTGGTTTGTCTAACCTTGCCTTCACTTGCCTGCATTTTGAAATCTTTCTGTCACAATGAATGAGGGCTCCCAGTAAAACTGACTCCCAAACTGCTGACTCACATACATTTGTTTTAGACTTTCTGGTTTTTTGCTTATGCAAAAGCCTGAATCCATAAGCAATAGCTACACAGTGACAGCAGGGGAGAGAAAATGAATGTACTTCAAAAGATAAGAATGCTGGCCCTTATGAGAATTTTCTTATTTAAGGTATGAGTCACACCACATTGACACAATTATTTGCTCAGCTCAGTGGTTCAGCTGCTATTATGTCTGATTTTGAGTATGCATGTGCTGCAATGTCTAATTTAGGGGGAAAAAAGCATTACACTCACTTATGTATAGGAAATTATTTATGAGGTAATGATACTATGGAGCCTGATTTGAGCTTCCAGGAACACTCTCTGACTTCCAAGACTACAAACATTTGCAAACACAGTTAATAAAAAATGATTTGTAAACATAGATGGAGATGAGGCAAAGGAGCACTATAAAATTTACTTCAAAACAACATTCCACCTCTGCGTTTGTAACTAGACACTCCTTAAAGCTAAGCCCATGGAATTGATGTTGTGTGTCTCAGGGATCTTCAGCAATCCCAAGGGATTGCTTCAGGGTTAGCTAAAAAATGCTCTTGCATTATTTACCAATGACTCATTTGAACCATCTGCCACTCCTCTTCCTTGAGTAAATATTGGCAAAGGTTGTTGCTGCAAAAAAACCAAAACAGGTCAGCTCTACATCACAGCTTTCTCAGATACTGACACAATGGCTGTACCAGGATAAGGCAAAGTGCTTATCTGGAAGCTGTGAAAAACATCTGGGGCTTTCTCACATAATGCCAGTCAGAGTAACCCTAAAGCTGTGCCATCTGAAGAGGAGAAAAATCAGGACTGAGGTCAGGAATTCATTAAGATCTATCCCTCAGTTGTTTCAGTTGTGCCAGAGGACTTGATCTGTTTCGCCTTGGCTTCAAGTCTTCTGGCTTGAAGAAAAGAGCAAGGGCAGAGGATGGTTCTGTGAAATCCATTTGGGTTCTCATCTCTGGGAAAAGTTTTTGGAGGCTAGTGATGCCTAGTGTTTTTGCTTTCTTCTGCAGGGCCGTGAAAGAGGAGAGACTCCTCATGTGTGTGTATATATATATATACATATATATAAGATATATATAACTGTCATGCTATGACATGCAGTTGTAACTAATTTCTATGCTTTCAGCTTCTCCTTAATCATCATTGTAGGATTGTTCAGCTTCTCCTTAATCATCATTGTAGAATGTAGAATGAAATCTTCTGTGACCTGATGCTGTATATAAATTTTTCAAAAAGTGGCATGTTGGTATAAAATAGCAGACTACCTTTTTCCTAATTCTATGAGTTGGTCTGGCTTTTAAAACTGACTGGAGTATCTTCACTGCATTCTTACTCTGTGATCTAAAATTATATCCTCATTGATTTGGCACTTACCAGCTTTCCCAAATAAGACATTACAAGATCCTTAATGGATGTCCTTTTGTAGCTTAGTAGAGGACTGACTCCTGCTGTTTGCTTTCAAGGTAGCCTTTTATGTTCACCACATTTTCAGAACACTTTGACTATATGCCCAAAACCACCAAAGACATTCATCCTGCCCCTTCTAACTGCAAAGGCTATTTCAGCCACTCTTTCATGAGCAAGTGAGGTTGCTGTAAGGGGATGATTTATCTAAGGGTTTTTTGCCCTCTACACTGGTGCTTAGCCAGTGCATATCCACTCCTGTGCAGTGCAGCCTGGCTGTGCCCTGCGAAGTCTCGGCGATTTAGCTTGGCCACTGGAAGCTGTACAGTTATATGAGTGTGTGTCTTCACTTTGGCTAAAGTCCTGATCTTTGTGTTCGACCTGGTCATTCTGAAGAGAGGGTCAGTTGAGTGAAATGCTGCCTAGCCAACAAAGGGAAAGAAAATACATTACTCTTTCATATTTTCATGTTTTATTCTGGTGGATTCTCATGATAGTTATGGGGTCCTTCAAGCTGGTTTTTCAATGAAGAAGAAACCAGTGATGTGGAAGTCTGCTACATCCTTCTTGCTACAAACAGGCCTAGAAAAAAAAAACATTTTCTTCTAAGACTTAAAACTTGCTTCCATGTGAAGAAAAAACATTCTTAAGACACAGCAGTGATACTGCTTGGTAATATGTAAACTTAGTTTGTGGAAATTAGTTGTTCAGTAAAATTATTGGTTAATGTGAAATTTCTTAGAAATAGGCAGAAGGAGATATTTGAAGCCTGAGTTACAGCCTGACTATAGCTTGAAAAGTAGGGCTACTGGTGTGTGAAAAAGCCCATTTAAAAACATGCTTTGTCCAATTTAGAGTGGAGTGAGATGAAAATCCACAGTAAATACCCATAATCCATAGTCAAATATTAGAGCAGGGACTTGTATCAGATTGTCCTGAATGCTTGTGTTGTTTCACAAGTATTGAAACTCTTTGCCTGCCATCGCTGCAAAGGAAAATTAACATTAATTTTGGGACCTTGAAAGATTCTGCAGGACAGAATTAAGATATGCTCGTCTAGTTCTGTATTCTTCTTATTTTGGTGCAGCATGTGAAAGTGAAATGCAAATATTAGCAACCTTAGAGCTACTCAGATTTGTCTTCTGTTTGCTTAGGCTTCCCTGTGATGATCTTTAAAATGCATTGCATCATAAATACAGTTATAGAGAGTTCAAGAATGCTAATATTGTGCAGATATCTGTATCCCTTCTCTCTCCTTCCCCACCATGACATAAAATCATGGGCTTTTTTTTGTGTGGTCCATGGGGGATTTTGCATTTCTTTCTTTGTTTTGTGTAAGGAAATGCCTGAGTCATGATTTTACTTTTTCTCTCCAGCTATGAGAGATACAATTTTTCTTGTGAATGAAAGCTTAAATCCCTTGACTCTGGGCTCTGAGCAAAACACCAATTATCGTTGCAAGTTCTCATAGCTTTTGCTATCCCACTTTGGGATAAATGTTATAATTTCTAACTAAAGACTCTGTTAAATACCATGGATGTTTCATGAAAAAAACTGTTTAGCTTGTTCTGTAGTGCTGGATTCTTGTAGACTAGGCTTCTTCTTTTAATCAAGTCTTATTTTGACCACAAGAGAGATGCTGAGGTGAAGGAAGACAAGAACATCGAAGGTTCAAAAGGGACACCTAATTTTTAAGTTATTTTCTATACTTGATGCACCACCCCCAGGTGAGAAACATAGTAGCAGATGACTTAATTGCTGTGCCATGAGGTTTCCCAATAAGATAAGCATTTAGTGGCTTGTTGACACCCTCATAAAGTTTTGCTGCATATCATCTTGTGACACCAACATTTACCTGTTCTGTAAGCATGCAAGCTTGCATCACAGCGATTTCTCAAAGCTGTCGTTATTCTCCTTTTACGTCCACTGAGATCAATGTCAGCTGAAGGAAAAGTAAAGATAGCTTTCATGGTCAGAGGTTGCTTTGATTGTTGTTATAAATGCTTGTAGTCCCTACATGAGTATAACCACTCACGAAATCTAAATTCCTCATTCCTTTTGGTTTATATAGGTTTTAGCTTGTTTCTTAATTTAAAAAAAAATGGACATTAATATTGGCTGTGGGTGTCAGAATGTCTTTATAGGAACATTTATCTTCACAACCAATATGCCATTTTTAATGTATTCACTGCCCTTACAGATTTCAAATGAAGACTCATCTCCAGGCCTGTTTCCTTTTTGTTGGAATTACCTGTTTTGATTAGTCTAAATGCCTGAAGAGTTCTATGTCTTCATACACCACTAAGCTTAGTTTCCTTCTGAATATACAAGCAACCAGCCAGCCACAGAATACATGACATTGCAACGCTGTTCACTTGGCTCAGTAGTGCAGCTTTTGCTGAAAATTCAATCAAGGTATCAATTTTAGGCTATGTTGATGATAATAAATTCCCTATTTAATAGAAGTTATGCTTTGATGCTTTCTTCACATGTCATTTTAATTAATCAGTATAAGTGCTAATGAACTAATGAAGCAGTTTGAGCCATAGAAAATAACTATCCAAGAAACAATAACAGCACTTAGCAGATGGATGCGTAAATTCATCTGTCTTCCCTGACTTTATGGTTTTCAGCTTTTTTTATTTTGTATATTCATCAGTCCTAGGAGTGTGTCAGAAACTGAATTAAAACTACTAACAGCATGAAATCCGATGCAAAAAGTTAATGCTTAAGTTGTGTAATTACAGTCAATAAATGATGTGGTTTTGTAAATATGATTAGTATGTAGCACTTTGATTCTGCCTAGGCTTTGAGAAACAGAGGAGCCAGGTTATCTGGCTTTTGCATGGTGTGCAGGAATTCCACTCTCAGTGTGCATCAATCTCAGAAGCAAAGCTGGGACCACACACATTCCTCCCTCAGTCAGTGATTGAGTGATTCATGGCTTGGAGCAGGACAAAGTTGCAGTCAAGTTGGTGACTAGTTACCAGTTCCCATGAAGGTGGTAGTGTTGGCTGTTTGCTTCTGGCAGGCTCCATTTGAGTGCAAGCACTATCTAATTAGACATGGAGAGATTTGTTGAATTATATTCCCTTTGCTCACTCGGTCGATGCTCGGAGCATGAATCTTTTAGCAGATATTGATGCTGACTCATGGGACTCTAGTTGATGAGGGAGAAGGTTGTGCATCTGGCATGCTCAAGGTCATGTCATGGATTCATGTGTTTGTGGGAAAGTGCAGAGCTGCTAGGCAGCTGCCTAGAAAATGTGCTCTGCTGCCACGTCTGCTCCTTCTGAAACACCATGAACAGCAAAGAGCTAGAGGAGAATCCCAGCACTGCAAATACGTGGAATGCAGACTGTGGCAGGAGTGTGAAAGTGCATAAGCTGAGGTCTAATTGAGTGAGTCATCTGCTCAGAGCAATGAGACTTGACAGGTCTGAGTGAGGAAAGGCCCAGAGGGGCTCTTCAGAGAAAGAACACTGTTGCTACAGCAGTTCAGTTCCTTGTCAGCTTCTTGCTAGAGCTGCAGCCTAGCCTTGAAACTATGACTTTGCAAAATAAAAACTGCATAGGAAGTTCATACTTATGCACTTTGTGGTTTTGAATCTCTTGGCTGAGAGTTGTCTTTGCAGGCATTTGGTCTCATTGAGTTATATTTCTATTTCATCACAAACTGGACTTGAGGGTAAGAGAAAGTTGTCAGATTCTGCCTCTGGAATGGGTACCTGGTGCCTGTCAGATTCAATGGGAGCTGCTGGCATTGAGGAGGTTAGGGCTGAATATTTGGGCTTGATCCTGAAAAACAATTACAAGTCCTGATGCTTTATTCATTAGGACATAATCTAGACAAACAGGGTTTGCAGAGGTTTTCATTTTTTTGTTTTATGTGGGATTATTTAGCACGTGTTTTATTTTTGGTAAAATAGTTGCTTGAAAAATGATGTGCAACATAAATACCATTTCTGAATTTGGCTCCAGCTGAGGGACACACATGCAGAGGAGATGGAAAAAGATGCATAATAAGAAATCTGACCTTGACCTACTCCCTTGCTGGGTGCATGCTCCTTTACCCATGAGAGGCCCATGAATATTAGATTTTTAAAATCTAACTTCCATTTTCTAAACATTTAACTTAAATCCCCAGTGCATTTGAATAAATACATTTAGCCATTTCTTTCTGACTAACAACTGCCATGGTGTTTGGTTCCCAACACTCTGCTTTGAAAGCAATTGCAGGCTAATCAATTCTACACCTACCTGAGTTTTGTCAGTTCTGAGTAGTCAAGCAAGTCCTACAGCTTAGTTTTATTCATCTCCTGTCACAGAGAAAGAGAAATAGCCCTGCTGCTGGTCTCGTTCAAAGACGAAATCGCTCTTGAGCCTCATTAATAGTGAATCAATATGTTCTCCTGAACTGGAGTGTTTTATGTTCTTAGCCTCTCCTCCCTAGGAAGACACTACTATTTAGGGATCAAATATATCCAGCAAACTAAAATGAAGTAATTTTCCCCCCTCTTTATATGTTTTTCTAGCTAAGAAGTATTCCAAGCAGGACTCTAAATAATTCAAAACCCTGTAGCCTGTGGAATTTTCAATCTGCTGGAAACAGCTGAAAAATAAAAACCACATGCTCCACTGGCTCTGCAAACAAGAGTCTGCATTTTAAACCAGAGCTGCTGCATACATTGTAGCATGTGCCTCTATCACTTGGTGTTGACATCTGCATTATGATGAGGAGAATTATTCAAAGCCAAATTACTATTCAGGGTGGTAGTGTGAAACAAGGAAAATGAGATTGCTAGAGGGGAAAATATATTCAACAGTTTTGTATAGTTAGCAAAGAAAATCAGGTTCATTTGCTGAAGTGTTGCTTTCCTCTCTAGCAGAGTTTAACCCCTTTACAACAGCTAAAATAAAGCTGTGACATGTTTCATGACAAAATTCAAGTGTTTTCAATGTACTTTTTCAACTCACACACTTGTATTATTTATGGACCTAATCAGAAAATACCCTGTAGGGTAGCAAATACTTGGTTTAGACACATGTCTACACCTTGTTGAAACAGTGGGAATAATTTGCATCAAGAAGTAAAATATGACCAAAAAATCACCATCTGTCCTCTTATTAAGCTGTGAACACACTGATTTTCATTTTTGCTGCATATGTAAAAACTTCTTCAGTGAATACATACTGATCTTCAGTGAGCTGGGTCTGTGTGTTGTGAATATTCTGCTATGTTCTCTATTGGTTAGCTCATAGCTTGGGCTAATAATTTCTGTCCCCAAAAACTTTTTCTTACTTAGCCAGCTGAGACAGTCTAGCTAGTAAATACCGAAATATAGTATTAGAACTAGCAGTTGGTTTCTACAAGTCTGTGCTAGTCTATACCTGCTTTAGAAGTAGGGTCCCAACATTCTTCAGCTACCCAACCATTCAGAAGTCCTAATAAAACTTCTGGAAAGTCACCCTTGCCTTGTACCCTACTTCTTCAGAGATCAGGAAAAGAAAAGAAACATCCATATATTATGGATTCCTTCCTACAACTTATAATTCATCTACAATAGCCATAAACTAAAGAGTTTCTCTGTAAATCAGAAGGTTTTTTTGTCAGATATCCAAGTTTGTATGTCACATCTGGTCCATGAAACAAGCTATTTGTAGTACATCATTGTTTTATAGCTCAGTGGTAGAGCAAAATTTCCACCATTCTTCAAAGGTTTATGTCAAAGTGTAGCACTAGCCTAATTTGCTCTCTCTGAGTTCCTCCTCCTCCTTCTTATACTCTCTGTCCAGTTATTTTACCGAGCTCAGTACTGCAGGTCTAGGGAGTGATAGTGTTCCCAATTTCTTTACTTCTTGATTTGTATGTCAGGTCAAACACTGGCATATGGACACATCTGCACTGTTTTCTAAAAAAGCAGTAGACACTTGCCTTCCTCCTTGAAGGCTGTTTGCTTACCTGCAGTTTAATTTCACATCTCTGTCTTTTAACTTGTGGCAATAACAGCTGTTATGTGTGACTAGAAGAGTTGATAAAATTCCTTATTGACCAAAGAGATAATTCTAAGGAAACAAAAAGGAACTGGAAATTAAAATTAAAGACCTGAGACAAATTGAATAGTGGTTTTAGGGCTAGCTTTACTTTTATTAGTGTTAGATTTGTTGGTTTATTGAGTCTTTATTTAAACAAACAAAACCCCTGAACTGCATTGTTTCTTTTCCAGCAAGATGATGGATTTTATCAATGTACATTCACAACAGGGGAAAAAAATCAATTGTCACAATTAACTGTTAATAATTCTCTGATTACTCAAGAAAGGATTATAATAAGAAGAAACTTGGGGCTTTTTGGTAAAAGAAAAGACAGTGAATAACCAGATTTTATTCTTTAAATCTTCTATTCATGGCACATAGTACCTTGTTTTCTAATGGAATTCTGCCCTTTCTTTGAAATTCTACTGCTTCCTCATGAGGGGAAGCAGAGGGGCAGGAACCATTCTCTTCTCTTTGGTGATCAGTGATAGGACCTGAGGGAATGACATGAAGCTGTGTCAGGGGAGGTTTACATTGGATAGGAAAAGGTTCCTCACCCAGAGGGTGGTTGGGCACTGGAACAGCTCCCCAGGGCAGTGGTCACAGCCCCAAGCCTGAGAGAGTTCAAGAAGTGCTTGGACAATGCTCTCAGGCACATGGTGTGATTCTTGGGGCTGTTCTGTGCAGGGCCAGGAGCTGGACTTTGATGATCTTTGGGTGTCCCTTCCAACTCACAATATTCTATGATTCTATCATTATAGTAAAAAGATCTGTTATATATATATATTTGCATGATATGCCCTTTCATGTAAAGCAGAAATACACATCCAGGAAATAGAGAAATCTTTCAAGTGTTAAAACCTATTTTTAGAGCTGGACAAACCCAGAAGCAGAAAGGATACACAAAAGTTAGCTTAGGTTCTGTGCTGAAGAGACCAGGAGTGCATCCAAAAAGTGCAGAGATACACCCTGGGACCTTGCAGTGTCTGTAACTACTTGGATTGAACATCTGATACAATGAGTTGAGAACTGAATGTTTGATAGCTGAATAGTGATGTATCTGCACTGTGTTGCAAAAGATCTGAAGAAGTTATCGACTATGTCAGTGCTATGAAAGGCACAATAAGCTTTGATCTCAGAGTTGAAAAATCAGGAGCTGTCCATGAGGAAAAACATTAATAGAATTAACTTATGTGAGCCAATAAGTGTGTTTGCACTAAGGTGCAGAATTCTGTTTGCTTACATATGCTAGAAGATACCAGTTCTCTGGATCCTGCTCAGTGCTCCAGCAACACATGTTAAACATTTCTCATTGCTGCAGCTTTAATGACCTTCCTGCAGATACTTCTCCATTAAAATGCCTTCTCCAGCAGGGCCTGGAAATGCCAGTTATTTAGTTCCCATCTCCTGCATGAACTGCAGCTTTAATGACCTTCCTGCAGATGCTTCTCCATTAAAATGCCTTGTCCAGCAGGGCCTGGAAATGACAGTTATTTAGTTCCCATCTTCTGCATGACAGAGACTTTTCCTGTATAATGCAATCTTGAGTTTATGTAGCATATGTTAATAGGTCAAATGCATCTTGTTGAGGAAATTAATTACTTGACTGTTACCTTTCATCTAATTCATAACTGAATGCTTTAGAAACATTTCTTCAGTGCTGAATTATCTTCACATTCGCAGACAGAATTTGCCCTTTAAGAAAAATTAGAAACATTTCTTCAGTGCTGAATTACCTTCACATTCGCAGTCAGAATTTGCCCTTTAAGAAAAGAAAAGATCTACTTACTTATCCTTGGCATTTGAATCACCAATTTTTACAGAAGATATAAATTCTACAGATAATTTTGGAAATTACTGAATATTATGATGATTATTTACCCCCTCCTTTAACTTCTTGTTCAATGCCAATTGAAACAGCTCAATCTCATTTGCTTTCAAAACATGCTATATCATATACTTGTGTCAGAAATCACTATAAAAGGAATGAGGAGTTTGGCAATCTCATTTGCTTTCAAAACATGCTAAATCATATACTTGTGTCAGAATTCACTATAAAAGGAATGAGGAGTTTGCCATAAATTTAGAATGTAAGTGATCCACAAGGAAGATCCATAGTAACTTAGGAATTGGGTAATTTTTGTGTGCTGTGCTCCTGTAGTAGTCTAACAGAGTATATAACAAACCTATTTAAATGTTACTAAACAAGTTTCTAATGGGGATAGGTAATTTGTGAGAAATGTGGAATATCTCAGGCATTCTGACTGATGTCAGGCTTGTTTGGCATCTGCAGAATGAGATGAATTAAGTGTTCAGTTTTGTCCTGGAAAAGTAGCATTTACTTTTGTAAGCTATATTGAGTTCTGTTCACGTGTCAAGAAGAAAATAATCTTTAAAGTGCTCTTTAATGGAATGCTGAACTAGGATTCTTTGCCATATACTTCGTATTTCCTTTGTAGCAAAGTATTTTAAAATAGGTTACTTTGATAAATCAAAGCCTGAAGAAGTTTCTTGACCTTACAGTTTTCCAGTCATGGGTGTTTTAACAGCTTCATGTTTCCAGGATCTGGAATGATAATGTTAGGGTCATGGGTTTCCTAAACTTTGGCAACAAATGATAACACAAATCAGACACCTGCAGCAAAGGGGATTGCAGACTCATTTGTTAAACACATCCAAGTGCTCTCTAGCTGGATGTTCTGTTAATCTCTGTGTTACTCCTATTTTGATACTGTAATGCCATTTTTACTTTCAGAATGGGACAACTTCTTGAACAAATTGTAAGGTTTGTCATTTTAGCCAGGCATTGCTACCTGAATAGATCACAATAATTAGTCAGTGTAACATCAGTTGTGTTCTGAAAATGTTGATGCACCTTCTGGTGGAAGCACATTGTCACAGGTCACTTGACAGTGCTTTGCTTCCCTGCCTGAATGTATTATATGCGAAGACCCATGAAAAGTAAATTATAAATGAACTTTGGCTATTACCTGTGTGTGTCTGCATTACCTTCAGAAAGCAGCCAAGAAGTGAGTTCCCCAAGCACTTGTAGAAACTTCGTGGGTGTTGTATTCAAGTTTAAACTTTCAGCATCCAAAATCCGGCGGTGGCTCGGAGGGAGATGCTCCCATTGACTGCCGTGCAGCAGCAGCAGTTGGGGAGCATGTTTTAATGACCGAGCGCTTTAGAGCGGCTCAGGGCGGATCACTGCCACCACTCCAGCTTAGAACAATTATAACTCTTACTCTTCTTAGCTGAGATTTAGTATTGCTGCATTTGCTCGTATTCTGTGTGCCAGTTTATCGTTGCCTGTGCTATTTCAGTCGAACTCATGAATTGTTGGAGGAAAACAGTAATGTATTGTACTGTGCTTTTGCAGTTTCTTAGACACTTTTCCCGCTGTTCCCATGCCTTGTGTGTCTTCCTGTGACTGTGACATGAAATAACTTGCCCTTTTTTGTTAATTTTTTTGGTTGTTGGGTTGGAGGTTCTTTTGGTTTGGTTTGGGGATTTTTTTGTTCATGAAATAACTGGCTTAGTTGTGACAAGAATCTCTCATTCTTGCCATTCTGCTGCTGTGAAGTGTGCTAGCATTGCCTGAAATCTAGCTGAGCCAGGAAAGTGCAAGATTATAAACAGCAGTGAGGAATCACAGTCTTGTTCGGCAGGGTCACAGTAAGAAGTGTTGGGTTATACACCTAAAGGGCTGAGTACCTACTGTTTATCCCTTGCTCACCTTTTTATAAGTGCTGGGGTGGAAGGGGAGCAAAGGTTATGCTATAAATAAAAGCACTTCAGTGTGATTTACGTGCTGTGTGAATTGCCTGTGCATTGGCTGCGAGCTACAGCATCTCGTTTCCCGAGGCTGCTCCCCCATCTAGCGGCAGCTTTGCCCTCGGGTGCCAGGAGAGGCGTCTCGATGCTCCTCTCAGGCTGCCTGAGCGGGGGCAGCACGGCGCTTCCACACGGACTTGAACAAAACCAAGTGCGGCCCATCAAAGTTTGAGTGTATCTAGGCAAATCAGCGAAAGACTTTTCAACTTTTTCTTCAGATATCCATAAAAGTTTTAATACAGAAGAGTGACATTTCAATCCGTGAAGGTGCCCTGTCTGCTGGAAGCTTTGGAGGAGTGAGATTGTTTTATACAAAACGAGGGATGAGGCTGGCCCAAACAAGTAGAATTAATGTAGAAATAAGAATTCAATTGCTCCTGTAGATCATTTAGTAATAGGGGTGTCTTTCTCAGTGCTATATTTACATTCTCCCTTTAAAGCATCACTTCTCTAATAGCTCACAGTTATCCAAATTGATCTGATTACCCATATCTGTGATCTGAAGACTTTTACATTTCTTTTCTGTTGTTGAATCTGTATAAAGACTGTCTTGATGCATCTTTGTTTCCATAACAAGATTCTGCAACTAAAAATACGAGACTAACAGTTCTGTTTGGCAGTGGTTTTGTTAATAAGAAAAATTAGCCATTGGCTCCTGTGCAGTGATACCAACAACATGACTGGGTTACTGGTAAACTTCTGAGTAAGAAAACTTGAACAGAAATGCTCTTTGCCATTGGAAGAGCTCACAGACCTAATTTTAGCTGCAGTGTGTGGGCAAGTATAACAGATACCAGACAATGAAAAAACAGTAATTAAATAGCACCTGATCTTGTCCTGATAGAAGCTGGGATGTATCAGCCAATATATATCTGTCTTCTCAGGCTGTTGAATGCAAGAGCTCAAGTGCTGGAGATCTGAAAGATCCTTTGGTGGTAAGTCAGTGAAAGACAACACACACACATATATAAATATATCTGTAAAACCTTCAGCCCTTGTCATGAATGTTTAGTAGGAGAAAATGTAGCAGAAATGTTCTTGTATTTGTGAAATTTGGACCTTGTTACCACAGTGTTAGTAGCTGTAAAATTATCAGTCAGGCAAAGATGATTAACTTATTTAAACCAATGTAGTGAAAACTTTAAAATTTCATTATAACTGTATATTTTTCTCTTTTCTTATACTGACATAAAGTGTATCAGCATAAGTGCCAGCATAGGTGTGTGTAGCCTGGCCCTGTAGTCTGGTGTATTTTCATGGAGATACTGCATCTAGTTCCAGAGAAGTCTTTAAACAGTTCTGCCTCCTGACATTTTCAGTGCTGCCATTAATAATAAATCTTTTGGTTATTTTTGCAAGTTTATTGATCAAAAAGACTGCTGACGCAGATAACTTTGGTTTTAACCTTTGTATTTCAGAGCACTCACAAACTAGCATCCTTGGGAGGCTGAGATCCATTGTCTCTTTATCTCCTTCCCACCATGTATCAGCTTATATGTTTGAAAACTCTTTTGCCTCTGACAGTTAGTATTTTTTGGGCCATATGATTGTTTTCATGCTTTAGGAGGTCATATGTGTATTTTATGACTAGAATATGACTGTAAAAATAAAAAATGCTCCAACTTTTTCAGAGCAAATCTTGTAGCTTATATAATTTCCCCCCTGAATGTTCTAAAAGTTCCTCTAATGTAGTTTAAAGGCTGAGTCAAGTTGACCATCAGAAAACATTTCTGGAACCTGGTTTCAGCTACTGAATATAATACACTCTCTGATTTGTCTCCTAATAATAATAATGTAATAATAAGGTAATAAATGATCTCTTGATACTGTGTGTATTAAAACAAACCTATGGTAAATAGAGAATACAGCTAATAAAAGACAGAAATGTCATTAGATGGCAAAATATTTAATATGTAAGGTAAACCTAACTGCAATTCTTTTAAATGAAATTGGGTTGTTCTGGAAAAATATTTCAACTTTATCTGTTTATGCCTAGTTTGAAATGAAATTAGCAATTGGTTGTTAAAGAGAATACATAAGTTGTGATGTCTGTGATCAAATACACCTGATCCCAAATGCAAGATGTCTAAAGAAAATGAAACAGCCAAGATTAGATTCAGTCTCTCCATCAATCTTTTCTAAAACTGAATAGTTGAAATATTTCTGTTGTGCCCAATCTTCACGACAGACTTGATGAAAAATTTTACCCCACATTTTTCAGAAATTCTTCCCCCCACATTCCATTTGACACTCAAAGCTAAATCAAACACCCAGACAAGGATGCCTAGGGCATATTCTGTCAAGCAGCACAATTGCAAAATGACAGTTAAGATCCTTCCAGAAATCAAGGAGGATCTGTTAGCCACATAAGGAGGTAAAAATGTCTTCCCACTTGAGTGATGGCACTGGAATTCCAACGCTGATTTAGGTCAGATAGTTTAATTTTTTTCAGAAAGATTCTTACTTGCAATCATTTCTGTGACAAATCGAATAGTTTTTGAATGGCAGCTCCTTAAAGCTGTTTGCTGTCCTGCAATCTTGGCTCAGGTACTACTGTCTAGTATGTTCCAGAGCAAAATTTGACTGAGATGGTCACAGGTATCCATTCAAGGCAGTTCTTCATGTGGCTGTGACTGCTGTTAAAATAGCATGTAAGCATGTTTACAAATAAAACTACAACTACACAACCCAACTACACAAATTTGCAATGTGTCAGACTTTGCAGGTGCATTTGAAGATGAAGTAATTGGAATATTAGAGAAGATTTTTTATTATGGGTGCTGATGTGCTGTGCCAAGTACATGCTGTGATCTTCAATGAACAGCTGCAATTTCAACAGCTGTATTAATGTTCTGATTTCCTTCACTTCGGGACACTTCGCTCTAACTTAGGCCAAAGTTTTATGCCACGCGGCAAGAAAATTTAGGGAAGAATTAGTAAGTGATAAGTAAGTAATTCTTAACTACTACTGTTGATGTTATGAATATACAGCACTTAGAACATCTGAGCTGTGACTAGCAGAGAGACTTTGCTTCAGTTCTAGCAAGTGTGAAACTGCCTGCGGATGTGTAGCTGTGTCCATCTGGTTTTCTGGAATTATGCCGTCACCAAACAGGCATGAGATCCTAAAATGCCTAAGTCAGTGATTGGCAAAGCCTGGCAGCTGCCTGTGATTTTCAGCTTCTTTTGTGATTGCCTCCTTATGATAACACTGTGCTTTGGAAGATTTTATCACACCCAGAGGCCTCCAGCTTGAAGCACACTGAGGTAATTCATGCGTATGATGCCAAGTCATAGCATTACATACAAACCACTTTCCAGTTATTCAGTAGAAAAATATCATTTCCACTATCCAATGGGGGATAATAATTTTACTCTCTTGCCATTTGCACATATTATTCATTGAAATTATTTTGCCCAGTGGGCCATGGAAGCAATTAATTTGATTCTAGTCCTTTCTGGAATATTGTTTTGTTAAGAGTCACTGAAAGGTTTGATCAGAACTCTTTATAGTTATTAGTCTACCATTAAGAGTTTTGTTTGGCTTTAATTGTTAATTCAGAAATCCAGACCATTTTCTCTCATAGGACAGATTTCTTAAAGATACTTTTTAAAAAGATGAGTAAATTGTGTAATACTATTTCTAAACCTCCCTGTAATGTCTGTATTTTCATGCAGTCATCTCAGTCACTGTGCATGTTCATTGATTTCATAACAAAACAAGGAGCCTGAGATTAGATAATTTCTCAAAATATTGTCCAGTTTCATTGCAGGAGCCCAAACCAAGTGGTCTATGTCTGTTTGAATTGTTCTAAAAAATTCCAGTGGAGGGTTTTCAACACCACTCAATGCCATTTACTGTCATGCTTCACTACTCTTACCCAGTAGAGTAATTTCATAATATTTTGCTTCAGTTTCCCTTCCTCCACCAGGATTATTGCTTTTCACCCTGTCTCCAGAAGACACACTAGACAGTTTATCCTGCAGGTAAAATAAACCAAATATTTTCAGTCTTTTCTCCTTGATATGTTCTGGACTAGTGATTATTATTGTTGCGTTCTGGTCAAGAAGAATGACACTCAAAACAAGATGTAGCTGAGTGTCTGCCTAGTCCCTAGCTTTACAAACTGTGCTCTGGGATATGTCTCAGTATATTTACATTTTTTTACTCAACTCTGTGGACTTACATCCAGCTTGTGATCTGCTATGCCTTCTGGATGTCTTGTAATACCAGTCATCACTCATCTACTTCTGTGTGTTTGGTTATTTCTGTTTGTCTCTGTTATCTTGTTCATTTTTGATAACTCTGAATTGCTAAATTCACTCCAGATTCTGTTTGGATGCTGGTATACTTGTAGTCCTTTCCAGCTTCAAAGATCATTAGTGTGTCCTAGCAGACAGATGCAGCCGAAATCTGAATGAGCCAACTTGTTTGCTGTAGCTATGGAACCAGACACAGGAATTGAGCACACTGCTCATGTGGGTCTGCATATGTTTTCATGCTTGACTTGTGGGTCTGCCTCTCATCACACTGTTCATGAAGTACATTGTACTTGTTCTTTTGATTTCATGCATTTCCACTGCTTAAATTCCACTTCCTTCATTTGCCAAAAGGTTAAACAACACAACCCAAATTCTGCTCAGATTGGCCATTTGTATATTGCATGAGATGTAATGGATTTTCAAAGGGTTATGCCAGACCATGTTTGAGCCCAAATTTATTCTTTAATGAATATGCATTGTTTCAGTATGTCACTTACTTTTTTTCTTTTATTTTGGCTGAAACTTGAAATTACAGGATTGGTGAGTGAAGAAAGGTTTGATTCTTTTTTCATGGGTAAATTCTGTACTCAATTGCTCTAAACCAAGAGCTGTGGTTAAGTGTCAGAAGTGAGCCAAAGGCTTGGTGAGCAAATAATCATACTGCTTTTCTTTAGTTCAGGTTTCAATATGCACAAACAAAATCTGCTAATGCATACAATTCCACATGGAAGTGGTGTAGAAATAATGACTATATATCATGTTTCCCATGACTTAGTTTATTTAAAACAGATTTTATTTTTAAGTGCATTGAGTCACGTTTTAGTTTCACTTCCATGAAGAAAGGTTCAACTATATAAGGTTAAGAGATCTGTCCATTCAGAATGTACCACTTCCTTCTAAGAGCTGACAGGCTAAGTGACCTTCCTATGCTCTGGACATATCAGATACTGATTTAGCCTCATTGTTTAATATGTTTCTTTGGTGGAAATATTGCAGATTAGTAGGAACTTGAGTTCATATTAGTTATGCTTCTAAGGATTCCAAGAGTATGTTCTCTTCTGATGTTGGTTGATGTCCACCTGTCAGCAGTTTCTAAATACTTGTTGGACTCCCATTCTACTCATTTCTGTTATTCTGTTACTCCTTTCTCCTCTTCTACTCCTGAAATTTATGAATGATATGCTTAAGTAAGAGCTTTATGATATAAAAATTTGTCTTGCTTGTATGTTAGTACCCACCAGATATTGAGTATGTTCCAAGGATATCCTCTCTCTGGTATTTCTCTTGTCATTCTGCAGTAGTGTTTGCCAAGCTCCATGCACAGTTTTCTAGGCTGTTTCTCTTCATCTTCACCAGCAGCTCAACCTGGATCAACATCTGCTCTCTCTGCAAGAGGGAAAGAAAACGTTTCCTATGGCTTGTGTTGCAGGAAGAGGAAGTTCTGCAAAACTGTGCCCTCATCTTCTGCCCTTCATTTTCCCAGGCTCTGATAACTAGCCGGACAGATATTGTAGCTGTGGGGCCAAAGTCATGCAGAGAACATTGAAAGAGACTATATAAAGTAGTATAGCCCCCAGAGCTGTATGTTTATTTAAAGATTTGATTTTTGTTGGAGCAGTTCATCCAACATAAAGAACAAATAAGATTGCACATGCAAAACAGCATCTAAATGTCCTCTGCTTTCAAGACTCCAACTTTTTTCATATTATTTATTCAGAACTTCCTAAATTTCAAAATGAAAGAGACCTAAATGAAAGTTTTGTTTATCACACTTTTTTATTCTTACTTATATTTCAAGTTGAAATTTAAATTGTATTGTCTTTATGCATAGAAAAAGTCCATAGAAGTCGATGGCAAATATGGTGTTCATTGAAGATGAACACAATGAAGATCATATGTAATTGCCTTGAAGATATTTATATTCTCCACCAGTTGGAGATTTGTTGTAGTACTTTGATGAATGTTTAAATGAAATACTGAAATGAGAAAGTTGCAGCATGCCAAAAACATGCTTAAAACATAGTATATTTTTGTGTAAAACTTTATTGCCATTGCTTACTTTGTGCCTGAAGTATTCTCTGCCAACACTGGTCAGGCTTTCTGGTTAGTTGCTGTCTAGTAAAGCAGTGAAGAGGTGCCTTCCTTCTCTTCTTGCACAGCCTCCAGCCTCAGTCTCTGGAAACAATGCAATTTTAACTAAGTCCCTGCACAAACTTTTATCAGCAGTCCACAAACAGCACACTTGTGCAGAATAACTCTGCCACACACATTGGTTACCTCTGCTAATAAATTTCTGGTTGCAGATCCCAACCACAAGTTGTATTGCCAAATAGTTTGCAATCCAGCACTGTTGGTAATCATTTCATGTGTAAGTAGTGCTTGCTGTTTCTGTACAAGTCAGCACATTAGTCACAGTATGTTCACACAGTTGTCAACTCTTGCTCCTCCTGACAACTCATACTCAGGCAGATCTGTGGGAGAATGAAAGTACTGCCCAACACATTTTACAGAAAGGAAATTGAAGTGTAAAGACCTGTGACTTAACAATATCAGAGCTGGAAACAGTGGAGATGTTACCTGCTTCAGTCTTGAGTCTCCAGGACAAGACCTCATTAAGATTCTTACTCCTATCATTCCATCACTGCTGTGCATGGTCCCTATACCCAGACTACAGTAAGCTACAAGACATAGCAAACTTCTCACTGATACCAGTGGTTTTTGGAAAGAGAGAATTAAGATTATGCATTTCCCCTTGATTTTTGAAAGCTTTGCTGTAGTTGAATTTGTACCTGAGCAAATCTGAATTCACAGTTGCCTTAATATGAAGACATCAATCAGGCTGATAATGAGTTATCTACCTCATCTATATTTGGTTTTAAAGAAAAAGGAAAATAAGTTTTTCTCTCTTTGGAGGTTTCTTACATTCTTTATGGTAAAAAAACCCAACCAACCAAAACCAACAAAAAGTCCAACCAACAGTCAATCAAAATGTTATTATAAGTACTTGAAAATGGAGCAAATTCTGCTTATCTGCAGTTAGAGCACTACTTGTAGGTCACACCTATTTCTTGCTCAAGATTTGTCCAAAATATTTCTGAAAACTGGAGTCATTTGTCATGAAGCAGCAGGATTGTATGAGGGTTCCATAAGGAATGGTTGCACATACAGATCTGACTTTTGTTCCTGAACTATTAAATAAACTATAATGAGAAAGTAAATGTTAATATGGTCTGATCTACACGAGCCAATTAAATTTTTCTAGGGGTCCTGTAATTTGACTACCTAATTCTGCATTTGTGTGAGGAGATGAATAAATAGCAAAATGTTTAGGTATGAACTTTTTTAAAATAAGCCAAAAAATGGCAAGCCAGATTGCTAGTCTGAGATCTTTAAACCAGTGACTACTGGAGTCTTGCTGGATCAGTGTGTTATTCTGCTAGGAAGGATGGGACTGCTAACTTCAGAAGTTAGCCTACTGACTAGGGCTGCTAATTTGTTCTGTGATGGCCATTTCAGTGGGGGAAGTCATTCAAAGCTTGGCAGGATATTGTTCTGATATATACAAATCTTATACTTTCACAACTACAAACATCACACAAATATAAGACATCTTGATGCTGTGACACAAACCCTTCTCTGCAAAATTGTTATAAACACTGTTTATAATGTTGTCTTCAGTCTGTCTCATCTTACAGATTCCTTTAAAGTCAAAGCACACAGCACGTCTCTTTAGTATGTTGAAGTGATGCTGGGAACTGAAATGTAAGTAAATCTTGCTGCTCAGATATAATTGCTACCGGGAACTGAAATGTAAGTAAATCTTGCTGTTCAGATATGATTGGTACCTCCTAAAATTTTGCATAGCAGTACTTCAGGTCAACTGCAAGTACTTCTCTTTGAAAATGAAGTACTGAGCAAAGCTTTCCTTTTAGCACATTTATATGGTACTGGTTCATTGCATTCAATTCTTCCACATAGAATAGCATTTTAGTTAAATTACTGAGTGAACTTTTGAGACTAATCTCTTGCTTCCCTCCTGTGATTCAAATCTTATTGCAGAGCAGTTTTTGAGCCTGAGAACTGTATTACCTTAGACTGACGCCTAAACAGGATGTTTTGTTTTCCAAGTTCACCTGATGTTCCACACACACTTGAACATGCCTGGCCCCCAGGGCTAGACAGGAGTCCTGAAGCACGCTAAACAGGATGTTTTGTTTTCCAAGTTAACCTAATGTTCCACACACACTTTAACATGCCTGGCCCCCAGGGCTAGATAGGAGTCCTGAAGCACATGCAGCATGGATATTGGAGCCTTAGCACTGCTGATCATCCTGTGCTCTGTCCCGCTAGGGTACACAGTTTTCTAGGACTCCAGCCCAGACTACAAGGCATTAATTTCTCCTATCAAATACTTGAACAAACAGGAAGTTCAAACATTTGTGTTCTACTAGGGAACTTTATGGTTGGGTTAGAACTTAATAACAGCAGTTGCCCTTTGAGTCATACCCTTCTCCTTTCAAGAAAGAAAGAACAGGCACATAAGAATAAAGGTTCTTTAATGATATTTTAACATCCGTAATACAAACAATAAGTTAAACATAGTAAAAATAATTAAATAAAACAAGAGGTTCCAGCCCTCATACAAATAATTCAAGTCTGTAAAACAATTTGAATCTAGAAAACAAAGACAAGTGTAAAAACAAAACCAGCATAAGTTTGTTTTAGGGGGGAAAACATGTAGTTTCCATGTAGTATCACTTAAACGAATGGAAATGAAAGTTCTGAGTTTTGATACCTGCAGTATTCAATGGGTACTGAGTCCTTAAATCTTCTCCAGGGTGCATAGGTACATATAGAGAGTTTACATAATCAGACTTTTCAGAGGACCCAGACATCTTCAGATGTGACCTACAAGTCCAGCAAGTTTCCCATTTGCCTTCACACAGCACAGTTCTTAAGTGGAATACATTAAGAGTTTGCAATGCTGACACAGCTACTACAGGTGCCATCCTTAAGATTTTAGTAAGTTGGGTCTATAGCAATGAACCCTGTACACTCAGTGTTCCCTCAGTCAAAAGAGACTTTGGTCCTTCTTCACACAGCGGTAATAATACTTATCTGTTTTTTTCCCCTCCACTTTTTGATGCAAAGTCTGATCACACTCATTACTCTGTCTTAACAGGTTAGGTTTGTAGGACTTGAGTCTTAGTATTATTCAGAATGATGAGGAAAGATTTTAGACTCAGGCATGTATAAAATGAATACTTCAGTTAAGTAAGTTAAAACTGTACCAATATTTCCAGACTAAATGCTGGGTTTATAAATGAAGTGAACAGATAACTTGTTATGCATAGTATCGTGCATGGGAATAGTCATTTAAATGTTAAATATTTTAACTTCCCACTGAGTGGTTTTCAGGTAATTCAGCATAGTAAGATTATATATCAACCATCTCTCTGCCTCATGCCTCAGGAACACCGCTATGAGTGGCAGACCACACAAGCACTCAAAATGAAAGCCTCTTATGACACTCAGGTCTTTACTGTCCTGGTGTCAGTATAGGCTGAATCTTGTTCATTCCAGTCCAGCTGTAGAAAAAAGGTCACTTCGGTTCAGGAAGAAAACGACTCTTGGCCACTACCCCATTCATACTGGAGTCAATCCAGTTAAGGTATTGAGTAACTCTGGTGTAAACACCAGGTTTGTTTTTCTTTGCACAACCATCTCCCCAGCTGACAATTCCATAAACCAGCATCCTGCCATTGTGCTCACAGACCATGGGGCCACCGGAATCTCCCTGACAACAGAAAGGGAACATATTAGGCCATTTTCAGCAGATGGAGCCTTTATAACAGAGAGCCTATGATTGTTTTTCCAGACTGAAACAAGCTAGTAAATACCTATGAGCTAATGCTCTGATCTTTGAGAACATTGCATAGATGGAACAGAAGGCTTGGCATCTGTGACTTGAACACAGTCTCTAAGGCAGAGTTCTCTAGTTCCCCCCACCAGGACACAGAGGGAATAGTTACCTTGCAAACAACCCTCCATCCTAAATTTATAATCAGATATTAGGCTAGTGATAGAAGGTCAAAGCCAACATGGCCAATTCTTAATTACAGAATCAACATCCATAAAGTACTTTTACACCTGAGAACACTTTTCTTTTTAGTGGCTCATGTGGCCACTCTGCCCAGTAAGGGTGCAGGGAAATAAATCTGGTTTTGAGGAATCTGGAGGAGCTCAGTGTCTCCCTGTAATTCACTACAGTTCAAGTGCAAGATGAGATTAGAATAGTTGCTGTATTCCTGTGATACATATCCCTCAGCCAGTGCTTGGACAGATTGTAAATAAAGCTTTAAGGAGTAACAATAGTTAAGATAATGCAGTTTCTTGCATCTTTCCAGGAAGGGCTGGAGGAAGTAACACCCAACTCTAAGTCTCAGCCTTCTTCTGTATGTTTGGCCATACTACAATGTCACTGGATGTACCAAATGCCTGCTACATAAAAGTGAGACTCTTCTGACTAATAGAAGTACAAAATGCCACCAGCTGATCCATACAGTGTACATGCATTAAAAGTTATTTAGAAGATAAAACAAATCAGTTTTACCTTGCAGGCATCAGTCTTCCATGTAGGATCTCCAGCACAGATCATGTTGTCAGTAACTCTTAGACTATCATAGTATTCGTATTTGCATTGTCTCTGGGATATTAAGTTCACAGTGGCTGACATGAGTCTTTGAGCAAAGAAGATGTCATCTGCAAGCAAAAGAGTATTTTACTTTCACCATTCAAGACAAAAAACCCAAACAATATAACAGACTTTCAGCACTTAAATTAGAATAACCATTCCAGCTCTGCATTGAGGTTCTTATTTCCAGCTTATGTAGTATTGGTTTGCTTTTACTGGTAAAAAAAGTTTTAAAGAGAAAAAACAAGAGTTCCAAATGCAAAATATAAAGTGTAGATTTTAGAAGAGTAAGGGCTCAATAGCTTTTGAAGGCAATTCTGCATAAATGCAATCCTTTGCTCCCCTTATCAGGAGTGAAAAGATTGTGGTTTACACCTTGGCTTACTTTGTATGGTTGACAAGTGAGAAGCATCAGACAGGAAATGCCATGCACAACTAGAGAAGCTGATATCAAAGATAATCTTTGAGAGATGCACATGGAGTACATAGACTAGAAAGGAATCTTTCTAATACTTTGCAGATCATGGTGTAAAATCCATCCAGTTCCCACATTGTGGAAGTAGGAGTTTAGAAAGAGAAAAGTCATTCACTTACAAAAATCTTGTTTTCCATAGCCAGCTATTTCACACATAGTATTGTCTTGTAAGTAAAGGTTCCTCTCTGGCAAGCAGACTGTTCTGACATATTTGGATTCTACTGCACACTGTCCAGAAGTTGTCCTTATCCTTATCAAAGCTAAGAAACAAGTCAGAGAAGATAGTTAAGATTTGTACAGCAAGTTTTTCCCCTCAGGTTCTCCGACAATAGGAGTATTTGGTACAGTTAATGGGAATAGTTGCAATTATTGGTTATTAAAGTTCTGGTTACATACCGTTTCTCTCACTACTATTGTAATGACACTTTGTCATTATTTACTAACAACAAAATTAATTTCAGAGTACTGAAATGGGCAAATGTCCCAATTTGAAATTCCTTTCTAGAAGGATAAGGGCTGATAGCTCAGGGAAAAAGTCTTCTGTAAGTGTAAGTGTATCTTGAAATGTTTTAAAACCTCAACTTCCTGATTGGTTCTAGAGGGTAGCACTCCTGCTCTGAAGCACTTATAAAACTATTCTTCAATTTTTATTTTTTTAATTTAGCAGTCACAGGAATCTGGAAGAGGTGGTAGAGTTCTAAGGGTCAAGTGCAAGAGTGGCAAGCTTGTTCTATGCAAGTTGCAAAAGTCCTTCTCTGACTTTGTTGTTTTAGGAATAGGCTTGTGAAATCCAGAGACTTAAAGTCCACATTAATTCAGGATAACCTTCAGCTAATATGGTGCCTGATATGGTATTTCCATACTATATCATGAAACCTACTTGGCATGCATTTTTTCATCATTTGCTACACATACAGTGTGATCTCTGCAGATACAGAACATGATGGCAGAAATGGAATGCTGCCACAAGTACTTATGGAAAAGCCATGCCTTCCACAAGCCCAGAGATAAGACAGGCTTAGAGCTGACTACATGCCAAGTAATGCATCTGATATGTGCCACAAACCAAATTTATATAAGTGGAAAAAAATTATGCTCAACACACAGTTATCAGAAACATCTAATTCCTACTGCCCCTCATCTCTGGTTCTCCTCCTTTTAGAAGAGGTACACCACAGTTATGCAGCCTTCAGCCATTCTCAGTGTTTTAAAGGCCCATATTAAGATGACACTTACCAATATCATTCTCATTGCCACCTGTGTCATCTGTAAAGTCAGGGTGAGAAATAATGTCATCAACCATGAATTCTTGTTCCTTATCATCAGTAACATTCAGTATGGACTTTCCAAGGAAGACTTTGAAGGCAGATTTGTTTAGTGGTCTTCTTGACCTGAGAGTAAAGACATTGATGAAGACTGATTTCTGAGAGTAAGGTCAACAGTTCAGATTCAGTCCCAGTTCTTTTTCATGTTTACTTTGATGCTGACCAGAGAAAATGAAATCTAGTCATCTCTGAAAGTTGATCCAATGTTCTAAAGGAAAGCATCCTGATTTTCCATTTGAATAAATAAAATAGATGTTCAGACATTTTGAAATGCACACCTAGCTAGTTGCTACTAAGGCAAGGTGTTGGCAATAAGAATCCTCTGCAGGATGCCAAAAGGATCAGCTTTCCATGGGAAAACCAATAAAAAAACATCCACAAATGTATTGCTCAAGAGTTCATCACCATCAATACAATTTTTAAGTTTTGGGAACAGCTAAGGTAAAAATGAAATCCTGGCTCCAATATAGGCTGAATTATTTAAATTGCATAATCCGCCCAACTGTTCACATCTTGCTAGCTCATTCTGCTACATGTGGACTCCCAGAGGCTTAAAGTTTCTGGCTGCTCTTCTTGTTTTGTTCAATCAAAAGAACATTGTTACTGTGGTACACTTGGCAGAGTTGCTCAGCGAGCATCACGCAAAGAAATCAGTTGAAGAAAGCTGCCAGTAAGAAGCATGTGGAACTGCAAACTTACGGAGTATGGAAACAGTGTGCTGCTGTGAGCACCCAGCAGGGGTCGATGAGGCTGCCACCGCACAGGAACTGGTCCATGCCCCTTACGGTTTGGAAGATACCAGCTACCCAGGGCTGAGTCTCGACCTCTGCCTGGCTTCCACCAACAATCTTGAAGTACTTGTTCATGCTTCTTTGACCACATGCAGCCCCTATGAAAGGAGAAATTTTGTTCAGATGTTCATATAACTTAACACAAACCTTGTGCTATTAAAAATAAAAGAACAACTAAGAAATCGGTTGTCTTCAAACTAATGTTACTTACCACACTTGTCTATGTTGCAGGGTGTTTCTCTAATGCCAAACCCCTTTTTGGTGTAACACCAGGGCCTGCTCCTTCCATTTGGATTTCTAAAAGATAAAGGAAGTGTTCTTTTCATAAAGGCAGTTTAAAAAAAAGATAGTATCTTAAAATTCTAAGTGTCCTGAAATAAACCAAAAGTGTCCTGTTGCAGGATAAGCCAGAGAATTAAGATCTATTATTGTTACATACTGTGAATTTCGCAGTATGATCAGCTTCAGTGGTAAGCAAGAACTCTAAAACACTTCAGAGTCACATTCCAAATACTTTTAGCCAAAATTCATCTCTGTAATGTTGCTATTTTTTAAAAAAATGTTCCTCACTGAAACACCTCTGGGGATGCAACAATAGGTGTTTTCCCAGGAAGAGTGATGGTTTTTTTACCTGCAGTAGCTGTGTTTGCCCAGTCCAAGCTGCAAAGCATTCTCTGAGTAAGCATTGTAAGGAAACCTCCTGACTACTGAGGGCAAGTCCCACGGCAGACATCCATCTTCTGTTGCCATCCCTCTGTAGTCCTCTCCATTTTCAGTATAGCACATGCTGTCACTGTCTGAGAAAATAAATATTTTATTGCAGCATGTTCTTGTTTATAATTGTTCAGTGAATCCTTCTAATAAGGAAAAGTTCTTGCATTACACTCGAAAACAGATGATGCAAAACTAGACTGATTATACATTCTTATTACATTTGTTCTATATGCATTTTCAGCATAGAGTCTCTTACACTCTAAAAGCATGCATATTATCCTTTAATAGTTTCAATGAATTTCACAATGCAATCAGTTCTTCCTCTACTCTGACAAGGTCACTTTTTTCACCCCAAAGTAAAACATTTGTGAGGTGAGCAACCTTAGAGAGAAGACAGGGACAAAAAAAAATTAGAGATCCTGATTTTTGCACTAATATTTAGTTGTTTCTCCTCACTTAGTTTGTTAGCATAAAGTGCTGAAGGCTATCCAGTTGTGTTTATGGGTAATACTTTCACTTGGCATTTCATATTAATCATTTGACTATCTTTTTAGACCTTTTCAATCAATTTAGTTCGTATTATGGAAGATAGATACTCTACCTAGTTCACAGTGAATCCCAGTGTATCCTTCTGGGCATACACAACGACTAATTCCACTAAAGAGGTAATAGGTAATGCAAGTTCCTCCATTCAAACAGTGGCAATCTGTAAGGAAAAGATATCACTAATTAGAGGTAAAACATTTGAATGATGAGGTGAAATGCAATTGCAAACTAAGTTTTAGGTGTTTGAGTCTTCCTTCTTGCATGAGGGTGTAATTGCAGGATAATAAGTTCTTTTTAGGTTCAAGTAGAACAGGCAGATACTTACCCTTGTGATCTGATCTGCGTTTATATAGCAGCTTGTAGTACTTCCTGCTATAAACCTAAGGGAAAAGAAAAAAGTATTTTAGGGAAGTAGTTTCTTTTATGTGGTTTGGTTATCTTCTATGGGCCCAAGCTCTGCTCTCCCTACTGCATACCTTCAACAGTTCAGATTTTTTGCATGAGGTTACCAGCCGAACCTGCTCTGTGGAATCTGGATATGAAGGAAAAGTGGAACTCTACTTGAGCAAAGCAGAATGGGGAAGGAAAAAAATATTTCACATAACAGGAAAAAAAAAATCCTCAGAAAAGCCCCATCAAACTGATCCACTGCATGAGGTCAACATTGTAATTATTTATGCTACAAGGACCTAAGGAGCTCTTAATGGTCAGTGTCCCTAAAATAGAGAAGAAAACTTCTCCCTCTCCATTTCTGAGCCACCAAGCAGCATGGCAAAAATGCCACATTCACCAGCTGCATCTGTTACTCTGGTGACCTTGGTGCCTCACATTTGTGCAAGAGAATAAAAGCCAGTAAATTTATACAATAATAGATTCTTGCTCTGTCCTTCAAGGTCCTGCCTCTGCTTTGCAGGCTGGATACTTCTTTTTCCATGAAATTAAAGAAGACTAGGCTTTTAATATACTTTTTCCAGAGGTAAAGTGAGCTTGCTAGAGCAAAAACAAATAATGGTCACAATATAGTTCCATAATGTTAGTGAATGGCTTTGCTGATAGGTATCAAATGTCATACAAGTTGATAGTAAAAAATACTCAAATTAATATCCATTGCTACTTTTTTTTTATTTAGCACTACTCCTTCAAGTAGGGGAGGTGAAAATTTAGTTAAGGCCCAATATCCACCTCCATGACAGACCAGTGAGTTCTTGGTGCTCAGCATTCAGGTCTAAATTGCTTTAAGAGAAAAATGGAAAAACTAGATTTCTTGGTTATTGCATGATGTCTTGACTATTTGAATGCTAGCTGACATCTTAGGGTGGAGCAGAAGTAGGAGAAACAAAGGCCTTACACAGGTTTCTTGGAGGTCTACGTGCAGCAGATGTATATGTACATGCAAAGGCAGCAAAAGAGAATTCAAGACAAAAGCCTGCTGCACCACCCAAAGCATCTAATCAAGTCTGTGCTGACAGGTGGAATCAAGTACAGCAATAGTTCCTATCAAACCAACCCACCATTTATTTTAAAACTTACAGAATCTAGTCCCGTGACAAGTGTGCCCAGGGTTACTGTGAGGAAGATGAGTAACTTCATGTTGTTAGTCAACTTCTCACTTTGTTCTTCTTCTATCTGTAATTCTGGTTCTGAAATAAAAAAGGAACTTAGTGTCATGCTGTAGCTTGGACAGCCAGCTTTCTTGCTTCTGTTGTCATCTTCGGGTCTCAGAAGATGACACAACACAACTGATGAAGAATTAAGCATTGACTTGCTGTGGAATATCTGCTTATTATTTCCATATATTAAATTAGAGGTCATTGTTTGAAGATCCTTTTTGTACAGTCAGCAATGCAAACAGATATTTTTTAAGAGTTTAAATGTTTTTAAGGGTTTAAAGCAGGGAAAGGGAAATTGGAGAAATCCTTATTCAGTTTTTTGCAGTGTAGACTAACAGTAGAAAATTAGCAAATTTTCTTAGCTCTCATCCAGCTGTTGGCATCTATTTAACTGATCATTACAACCTTGCAACAAAAGCACTGAACATCCAACTTCAGGGTATGAAAGGGAAAGCTCCTTTTTTCAGCACCTCTGTGGTTATTGGCTGCATCTTGTTGATACTAGGCACTTACACAAGCCTGATCACCTCACTGAGTGCCTCTGACCACTGCAAACTCTTGCAAGTCTGCTCATGATGTTACCTCACAGGATTAGAGGCTTACAACACCATCTGTCTTGGTTTCTTATTTGCAGGTAGATCAGGCAGCTAAGCATGTATAGCAATCTTAACAAGAACAACTAGTAAAAAATTAACTTCCATTATACTCCCCATTGTTAATCAAATTCCAGTATGCCTTTTTTGATTTGTAATTAAGTCATGGGGATATTTTAAAGCATCCTCGGTTATAGAAAACTGTAAAACCTGATGTTTACAAGATGTCACAGGAATCTTAGTTACATTTTCATTGCCAAGCAATGCAATGCAATGGGAAAGGTTGTATGGAACTGAGCTGGTGCTGAAGCTGCTTCAAAGATTTCTACACTGGACTAGTTTAGTCCTGCAGAGTGAGTGCTTGCTGAGACATGGAAAGCACCTTGCAGTTTGGTTTTATTTGGAAGAAATGCAGTGCAAGTACTCTAAAGCTTGTTAACTCATAGCTTAAAGTTCACAGCTTGCTCATGTGAACCAAAACATGGGGAATAGAGAAGACCGAATTCATTTGAAAATACTAACATTATTGGACATTATGCAAATACAAATGCTAATGTAGATGCACCCTTTGCTCCTAAGCAGGTTTCATAATGCAAGCAAGCAAATCATGCCTCAGGTACTTGGCTGTGCATGCCCTGCAGAGTCAGATGCGATTTCAGCAAGATCTATTCCCCCTAAACATCATTAAGGTAATTATTTTCAGCAGCGATGCAAATAATTTATCAATTCTTACCACAATTATTTCCTCAGGCCCAACCTTACCATCACAAACAGCAGCACCGCTGATTTCATGTCCAAATTCTGACACACCACAGCACTAGGACTGACCTCCCCCAGCGCTGCGATGCTGCAGCGCAGCGGGTTTTACGCCTCTTTTTGAGATTTCAGTTAAAGAGCAAACGCTCCGTTCTGCTCCGCTCGGACACGGCGTTTCTGCCCTCAGCTCGCAGCCGTGTTTGGAAGGCACAACAGCACTTACCGGCGGCGCGGCGGGCGATACTCGGTGCACCGAGGCTCGGTGCGGGCACTGCGGGCGATACTCGGCTCGGCTCGGGCTCTGCGGGCGATACTCGGTTCGGCTCGGGCACTGCGGGCTCGGTG
>NW_008659796.1:95458-95680 GCF_000695815.1 Acanthisitta chloris | reverse complement strand
CTGCTGGGGTTAAACCACAACAAAAGTGAAACATTTTTGCTGTTTGTTTATGAGTATTTCAGTGAACCTTCTTTTTATTTCTCTTAAAAGATGCTGAAAGGTAAAGGCACAGTCCTACATTTCTAAAATACTTTAAATTATGGGCTAGCCTTATATTCCAGGTTATACTTGAAGATACTGTTCTAAGTTATGATTTCACCACTAGCAAGACCAGTTTTAAGA
>NW_008659796.1:88355-95431 GCF_000695815.1 Acanthisitta chloris | reverse complement strand
TGCTGAAAGATATATCCCCTTGAGCTGATTCAGCACAGGTCTCTCTGTGGCACCATCTGCACAGGAACTTATCACTTATTCATTTTACAGAGTATTATCTAGTGTGTGATAAACTTACTGGAAAAAAAGCAAGGTCTGGAAAACTTGGTGTTCTGAAATCTTTCAAATGAGATTTGCCACCATACAAACTGTGACATGAAATTCCACCCTGAGATCTCTTGTTCACCCTCAGTTACCATCCACCATGAGGACAACTGGGACTCAGCTTTATTGAAGACTAGAGTGTGGTGTCAAAACAAAGGGGCAGAGATCTTTTGTGCAGTTCTTCATTAAATGACCCCAAAGGACACACATTTCAAAGCTGCCATCTAATTTCTGTCAAATGCAGCTACGTATTTATTTGCATTTACTTATATCTAAATGTAATTGACTTTATGAATCCCTTCTACATAGAAACTAGATAAAGGGTAGCATAGGAAAACAACAGTGCCTATGTTAGTAAAGAAAAACATACATTGTTGCATGCCCATGGTTGTTGTAAAATGAGTCAATTTTTTCCACTTCATTACACATACTTTGCTTATCACATAGCACACTTCATTACACATACTTTGCTTATCAGATAGTTATTCAGCTGTCTGAATGCTGTAATTCTAGTTATTAACACAGTTTTAATTGGAAATAACCTTGTTACAGCCCATAGTCTTTTATAAAGAATGATCTTCATGTCTGTAGACTAATGGCACTGAGAAATTTCAGTGCAAACACATAACTAATAGTCCACAATGTTTGGGAAGGTGACATTTCCTACTTTCTTTGAAGTCTCAGATAGGTATTTGAAAGCCAGGATAAGGTACTAACTCTAGGATATTTAATCTGGAGTGGTGTCTAGTTGATAGTTAACTGAAACTGCTTCTTTTCCCCTAACAGCAATAAACCAGAAAGGACTAATTACCCCTTTCGATAGGTGCAATTTGAACTTAAAACTCTAGAGAGAGCATGAGTAGTAAACCACTGCTATAGTCGATTTCACCATCTGCACCTTAAAATTGGGACTGTAGAACTAGCAAAAGAATACTCATAGCATTTTACACTGAAATCCTTTAAATTTTGGTTTTGTTCTTGTAGAACTTTTCAGAAGACAGTGATAATTCAGGAGAATTTTCTGATTTCTTGTAAAATCACTTTCTTTAAATAAATACATATTCCATTTAATCCATCATTAGTACTTAATTGAACCTCACTCATCTAAAGATGATGTATTGATATTTTTGTGAATTTAATGAACCCCACTGCATTGGTGTTATTTTTTCTTCAGCCTGAAGAAAGAGGCTTTAGGCCATTCCTTTAGCAAAACTGGCAACCATCACTTTTCTAAATCTAACATAACTTACCACTATATTTTTTTTCTTTTGGTGATTTTACTTTTTTTTTCTTATGAATAGGCAGAATCTATTGCCCTCAGTATAATTGCTCAAGCTTAATATTGTTTATTACTTCTGTTTTACTGCTAAATTGCAAAGTTTGTTGTTTCTGTATCTTCATAGTTGTTTACATAAATGAGAAACTATTAAATTTAGTTTTAATTTCTTGAACATGTATTTTTCTTAGGCTGGAGTTGTCAGAAAAACAGATAATTTTCTGACTGGCAGTTGAAGAGTTGTCCACTTTCACCATATTACCACTCCTTCTATCCTTTGCTGTAGATTTTGGAGTCTTGAACTCTGCCTTCATTATTTTCAAAATTTCTAGCTCTCACTCACAGATTTTGTTGTGCTTTGACTGTTAAAGTTACCAAGCCACCTCATAAGTATTTCTTGAATTGGTGCACTTTCCTACAGCACATGGAATGATTGTGGCCCCTTGATTGTATAAACATCCACTTGAATTATCTTTGTGTCTGGAATAAGTTTCTGTCCTTAAGCTGAACTGCTTAAAAAGCAGAAAAGCATAATTTTTGACAGTATTTTTCATGGATTTAGTTTTTCAGTTATTTTCTCTCCTTCCACACTTTCCTGAAATAAATAGAAAATTCAGAATTATATCAGAATTATATCAAAAGGGAAAAGTCAGAGTTTGTCACTTTTTTGCTTCAAAAAACTTTGGACATTTAGGGAAGAGACTTGTTTTGCTTTTGGGTGGTGGGTTTTTTTTTATTTTAGTAAATGATTGCTGAACTTTTGAGGAAAAATAAGTATAATCAATAGCTGTAATGTTTTAGAGGATAAAACTGTATCCACAACTTCCAAGGAGCTCAGCGTGACTTTCTCTGAAAGTATGTGGGTGAAAGTATGTGAAAGTATGCTGTTTTGTTCTATCCATTGACTCAATATGAAATCTGAGAAATGCTTCTGACTGTATGTTTTTCTTAAGTATGACTTGGAAATGAAATTAAGTTTCAAAGGGGTTTTAGGTTCAGTTGACAGTAGCCTGAAAATTGAAAAATGGGCTCTTGATTTTTGAGATAAAAGGAAAATGTTCAAAGCAATTTTGCCAAAGAAGCAAAAAATAATGTAAATTTATTGCTAGTGCAGGGTAAATTTTGGCATAGACAAAATACAGCTTGCTTTTGAGCCATTTCTGCAAAGCATAACTTGGTTGATTTCAGGAAAGAGAGGACTTACTAGTACTTCATGAAGTCATATATCTGCAGGTGTATCTGTTGCTGTCCATAAAGTTGGCTCAGTCATGAGTGTCCTTAATTCACATTGAATTGAGGAAGTCTCACTGTCTTGCCTCAAATGATTTCCCAAACCTGAGCATACATATAGAGCTTGAAGTCTGTTTTGCATATGTTTAAATCACCAGAGCAGTCAGCTTAACTATACAGTGTCTTACCACTCCATGTAGTAACCATAATGTACAAATATATATGAAGGATCTCTGAAAAATGAAAGAAAAAAACCTACATCTTTCAAAAATTTGCACAGTGCTTGCAAATTTTTTTCAATATTATGTTGCTAGCATAATACCTTTAGATATTTTCTTTCAATCACTGTAATTGTTTAATTAAGCATAAAAGGCAGAAAAATAGAAAATATGTCATTTTGCTTACAAAAAAAATATTGTTTTGATCCATCAATCCATCGTTTGTGACTTTGCAGTGATCAATATGTCCTTACAATGTCTGATTGGGGATGACTGCAAACCCTAATTTTGTTAGAGGACAAGTTGCCCAAGAATAAGATGAGTTCGCGATAACTAAAACAAGATGTTATCAGGAACTCACAAAATTGTGTGAATTAATTGAGATTTAAGTGTAGAGAAATCTCTGTAGTTAACAAGAGAAGAAACACTCTTTTTAAATTGATTTGAAAGAAATCAAAATGTGAAATCTGTAGTTAACTCCATGGTTTTTGTCTGGAGAGTGTATGAAAAATTCTCAGAAATACTTTTTCTAATGGATTATTTGAAAAGAACACAGAGTCTCCTGAACCAGAAGGCAAATTCTTCACAAAATGAGTAAGAAAAAAACCAAGAAAATGTAAGTCCTTAAATCAGTAATTTTCATCAGATTTTGGCAGAGCTGGGGGCAATAAATGGCACAGAGCAGAAAATGTGGCATCAGACCTAACATATTGAAAATGATAAATTTCTTCAGGCCCAACAATGTTCTTTACTCTTTTCTGCTGCATCTCCAGGATTTCCAGTTTATTCCTAACATCTACCTTGAGACAAAGCTGTTTCTTTTGATTTACATTGCCTCAGAGCACTCTGCTTGCCAGTATTGTTGGCTGATGCTTTCTACCATGAGATGTAGTTCTAATGTGAAGATAGGATCAGGAGACAGGAAAAGAAAACTGAGAAGTTAGACAGACAAAGAAAGGTCAGATTTCTGAGAAACGTTGTCCTGAGCTGTGTTTTTCTACTCAGAGTCACACACAATCTGTGTATAGAGACATCCTTTTATGCAGAAGTTTCATGGCAGCACAGAAGGAGATTTAGAAGACTGTTTGGTATAATACTCCATTTTCCTGAATATTTATCTTGAGGGGTTTGGTCTGCAAGAGCAAGACGTGAATTGAAATTGCAGCCATCTCAGCTGGAAATTGGATTTGTTGTGTGTGAGAACATAAGATTCCCCTCTAGTCAAACATACAGATGCAATAGCATAGCCCCAAGTTGCATAATCTTCTCTGTGGTGCCTCTCATTTGGCTAACCACCATTGAGCTGGCTCAGCTGGAATGCTTCCCATCTGCAAATTCATCTTCAGTGACAAGGAACAGGGAGAATGCAGTGATCCTTTATAACAGCTATTTTTGAGAACTGTCTGGTTTGGCTTGACAGAAGTAGAAGATATATGATTTTTGAGAACTGTCTGGTTTGGCTTGGCAGAGGTAGAAGATATATCTAGTCTATCTAAGATGTCTGTGGTGGAGGAGGACAGTCCTGGGACTTCTGTCCTAGGAAATCTGTCACAGTTCCTCCAGTGACACAGGAATGGACTGAGTCATCTGGATATGGAGAAATTAGCTGACAGAGCTGAAGAATACAACAGTATAACAAGAAAGTACAATTAAATATGTACTTTGAATTTTTCAGTTCCTGATGAGGGAGGTGATGATCCCACTCTACTTTGCGCTGGTGTGGACTCACCTCGAGCACTGTGTGCAGTTTTGCACACCACAATACAAGAAAGCTATAAAGCTATTAGAGAGGGCCTGAAGGAGTGTAACATATTCTAGAGTGGAAGGCATACGAGGAGCAGCTGGGGTCACTTGGTCTGTTCAGCTTGGAGAAGAGAAGACTGAGGGGAGACCTCATCACTGACTACAGCTTTCTCACAAGGGGAAGGGGAAGGGCAGGCACTGCTCTTTTCTCTCTAGTGAGCAGTCACAGGACCTGAGGGCACAGCATGAAGCTGTGTAAGAAGAGATTTAAGTTAGATACTAGGAAAAGATTATTTAACCAAGAGGGTGGTTGGGCATTGAAAGGAAGACTGAGGGGAGACCTCATCACTGACTACAGCTTTCTCACAAGGGGAAGGGGAAGGGCAGGCACTGCTCTTTTCTCTCTAGTGAGCAGTCACAGGACCTGAGGGCACAGCATGAAGCTGTGTAAGAAGAGATTTAAGTTAGATACTAGGAAAAGATTATTTAACCAAGAGGGTGGTTGGGCATTGAAAGCCCCTGGGGGAGACCTCATCACTGACTACAGCTTTCTCACAAGGGGAAGGGGAAGGGCAGGCACTGCTCTTTTCTCTCTAGTGAGCAGTCACAGGACCTGAGGGCACAGCATGAAGCTGTGTAAGAAGAGATTTAAGTTAGATACTAGGAAAAGATTATTTAACCGAGAGGGTGGTTGGGCATTGAAAGAGGCTCCCCTGGGAAGTGGTCACAGCACCAAGCCTGACAGAGTTCAAGAGGCTTTGGACAATGCTCTCAGGTACACGTGTAATTCTCAAGGCTGTCCTGGGCAAGGCAAGACTTTGATCATCCTAGTGGGTCCCTTCCAGCTCAGACTATTCTATGATTTTATGATTCTAACAAGGTAGGAGCTGTAATCAAGCTTTCCCACAGCTGACACATCTGCAGTGTGTGCTGAGGGAAGGTATCTGATTTGTAGTAAGAGGAAAGCCCATGTTGTAGGTTTTCTTGTGCTAGGAAACCTCAGTCAAGATGGCAGCACCTTGGGGATTGCTGGTGTAAGAAAGAGCAGAACAGTCCCAGCAGTAAGAAAAATGTGAGAGACAGGTGTCCAAGCAGGGATCCCCTGCAGCCCCTGGAGAGACCGTGGTGGAGCAGAAGAAATGAATGAGGAGGAAGGAGCAGTACTGACCACAATCCCCTTCCTGCACCAGAGGGTCTGGATGCAACTTGTGGTGATAACAAGATGAGGAGGAAAGCTGCTTGAGGTGAAGCTCCCTTGGGTGGTGTTCATCTTATCCCCTCCCTGTCCTCTTGAGGTGCAGGAGTAAGAGATTGGCTGGTTGGGCTTTAGACAGCCAACCGATATTAGCCCATCACAAGCTAAAACATATCATTCTTCATTCTCACTTTTATCTGTTTTGAATCCAGTTACTAGGCTTCACAGAAGTATAGTCTTTCCAGCCAATATCCACATGTAGATTGTGTAATTGTTGTTATTAATTTCTGTGATAGAAATTTGTGTTACACTTTTGCAATATATACACAAATATGTACACAAATTTGCATTCTGTTCTATCAGGCTGTACAAGAAAACAGCATATCCATGTTTTTTTGTTTTAAAATTGAAAAAGAAAATGCAACCCAGAACAAAGGTAATCTCTTCCCAAAACCAAACTACAATAGATATGCATGCATAAACACATGCACACATAAACTAAAATAAGAAGATCTGAACACTGAAATATTGCAGCAATATAAGCAAAAATGTACAGATTGAATATATCCTGTGTATTTCTTCAAGGAACATCACATGAAGGCAATATGTTCTAGGGACAATCTGGTGCCATCACAAAAGTAATTATTTGTCTAATCATATTATTACATGTTTAAATTAAATTCATGCATATGGTGCCATCACAAAAGTAATTATTTGTCTCATCATATTATTACATATTTAAATTAAATTAATGCATATAATTCTGTGCACAGTACTTTTTGCTGTGATTGCACAGTATTTTACAATGTGCTCAAAAACCTCCATACTGTACAAGAAAACCTCTGATAATTCATGTTGCAGGGCACCTGCTAGAAATGTCTGCAACATTTTGAAAAATAATAAGGCTGAAAGATTTCTTTGCCATAATAATGTTCTGCATTATCAGTTTGTCAACATGAATAAGTAGTTTAATGAAATATTAGCCATACTATTTCCTATTTTTTGCCTGGTGGTGGAAGGCATTGCCACAGGCTTAAGGATGTGAGAATTTTCATATTCCATACTATTTCCTATTTTTTGCCTGGTAGTGGAAGGCATTGCCACAGGCCTAAGGATGTGAGAATTTTCATATCGATATCAGTATCCAATGTACCAGATGCCTGCTGAGTCAGGAAATCTATTGGGGTAAGAACAAGTACTGTTCTCTGCTTTTCTGCTTGCAGATTTTTGCCATTCAAAGTGATGCTGGAGCCCAGTACTGCACAGAAGA
>NW_008659796.1:79581-88336 GCF_000695815.1 Acanthisitta chloris | reverse complement strand
TTCCACAGCTAACAGTGAAAGGCAAATGGGAGATCTTGTCTATCACTTAAAACCCTGTTTAAATTCCAAGTTATAGGCAAGTCATTCCAGCCACCTGAACACTATCCCAGGGCTCTCATGATTCTTCAGTGAGGGCACTACCAGTATAAACAGGAGAATAATTAACCTGGATTTTGTGTTCATTTAGAATATATGCCTTGGTATTGCAGACCCAAACATAAATATATGTTAAACATCTCAGTACTCACCATCTGTCTTTCAGGGCTATACAGGCCAACATTATATCCATACAGGCACATATCTGAAATTCATAGTCAGGCCCCAAGTAAATGTTTAATGGATGCTGGGGAAAGTCACTGTAATGATTCTCAAAGGTACTGCAACAGCACTGGATATTGTAGGAACTTCTGGATGTACAGTCCCTTTGGAGTTTCATTAGCATAATTGGAACTGGAACTTACTTTAGTGCTACTCAGATTTGGATTGATTGTATAATTGGATGATAATAGTAATGCTTAGCACTTTAACAGTACTTTACATGATCAGAGAGCTGTGCAAACATTAACTAAATAATCTTCACAGTGCCCCTGTGAGGTAGTAATTAGAGATGGAAAAGGCCCATTACTAGATCATAAAATTCCATTCTCTTGCCAGGGCAGCATACATTCACCCTGCAGAGGACATAGCAGATACTTAACTACTGCTATGTTCAATCTTTGCTCCCCTTCTGACATTACTTCAATCTGGGACTTCCCTGAAACTGTAAAGGGCCTTTACAAAGTTTTTTGTGTTGTAGCTGCAGTGCTTCTTTTTGATGGAGATAAAATAGTCTTTTACTGTCCTTCTTGTCTACCTTGCAATGTCAGTGGAAAGCAGTGTATTTGATTCTCCTCAAAAGGAATAAAGAAAAGAATGAAACTGTTTAAAGGTGGGTTAGCAATCCCTTGCTTAGAATAACAAAAGGAAAGAATCCTCCCTCTCCAGAATAAACACCTCTAATACTAGCTATCTGCCAACAGTTCAACACTGATGGTATAAAAGTGAGACATTTCATCAGTAGCTATATAAAATCTCTTTCCATTATCAGATTCTTTAATAGAAGCACCACTCAATGTTTATATCCTGTATTTCATCAGTTTTCCAAGGTTGCAAAGCTCTTTGGATGTTAAATACGTGCTCAAAATACAATAATCATTGCAATGATAACTAACCTTCACCACTACCAATCTTTACCTTTTTAGCACTGTTTAGACAGACTGTTTTCCTTGACAGTTCCTATATTTTGACTATAATCATGACAAAACACCTCCTATGAATAAATCCTAAAATTGTAGCCATAAAATAACTTTCACAGTGTTCAAGGACATTTTCTTTTGTTTGCATGAATGCCCATGCATATATGTCCATGGAAAGTGTAGGTCTCAAGAGCACATAAACTCTAGTTCTGATGTTTGTGGCATTAGTAATCAGAATGTTCAGGGAGGTGAGCCAGAGGAAATAGAAAGTGGTGTTAGTCTGGGGCAGACCAGTTCCCTCACCAGAGTTTATTTTCCTCACTCTTGATCAGAAGATAGACTTCATACAAACTCTGGCAAGTCTTCTTAAAAGAATTCTGATATTACCTTTTTAATATCAAGAATATGAAGAAATTTAGATGATCTGAACCCATGTCTGTCACTATGAGTCTCTTTTTGTCTTTTTACTGATATAAAAAGGTGGTTTTAAGTCTAAATAAGATATGTAGTACACACTAGATAAATTTCTCCTTGAGTTTGCTACATTCTGACTATTGGGTTTTGACCTATATTAGCAACTCTAAAACTCCAGGAAGTCAGCTGTAGAGGAAGGATAACTAAGGCTCTTGGTTCATAATTTTCCAGGAATACCAAGCTGGAAAGTGAGACAAGTAGAAGCCGGAAAATTGGGTGCACTTATCTGACATATTATTGTGCTGGTAAGCATGAAAGCCTTAAGTACTTCTTTGTTGCTGCGGCTTGTAATTTTCAAGTAATACTTATTATAGAATCAACAGAAATCATTATCTGTGAGTGCAATAGCACTCTTGTAAGCAAAAAGTTTGGTTTTCCAATTATCACAGTTTGCCTGTCTGAAGCATTACTTCCAATCTACTTTGGTATAGCAGTGGAAACATCTGAACTGTTAAGAATTAGGGGGGAAAAATCATACTTGAGCCACACTTAGAGTTACTGAAGTAGCAGCTTCTGTGTTAGCATGAGGCTCTTTTTCCCAAACACATTGAGACCAAGAGTTTATTCATATCCATTGAACTAATAATGACTGGAACTATCCTTTTTCAATGTTAACAACTGTTTTAGTGCCCTAATTATTCCAAAGGAGTTTTGAATAGCAGACAGTCACATCCATGGCATAATTGTGGTTATTTTATTTTTAATGTTAACTAATAATTGTAGAGAGCACTGATTAAAAAAAAAGGAAAATATAGAAAACAGGGCATCTTCTTGTGAACATTTCCAATGCTTGTATAGACATTGTAAGGATACTGAAAAAACATCTGTTTATTTAAAAATAGACCAATGACAACAGAATGTTTTTTAAGTCTTTGAATACATCTAGCTTTGAGTCAGCTACAGATGAACATAATTTGATGTTAGATTGTGTTAGATGTTAGATTTGTGTTAGATTGAAAAGACCATTTATATACAATTATTGTAATTTTGCCCTTATTTTAGGCTGCCTATTTTTCAACTACTAAACAAAATATCTTGAAGCCTTGACTAAAGTTAGAACACTACTGTGAAAAGTGCTAGTCAACTAGAGCAAGACAAACAACCTGGTTTGAAGAGCTTAAAATGTCAGTATTTGTAAATTTAAATACTTAAAATATATTAGCAAAATCAAAGTATTTTTATTGTGGTTTTATTTATTTTAGAAATCACATTTGTTGAACTCTTTTTCCAGCCTTAATAAGAATCTTTAAAATAACAAAGTTGGAATTTGAGTTATGCAAACTTTACATGTGCGAATCAGATTCATAGCAACAGTGTGTGAGAGCTGGTAAGGAAGAGAAGTAGCAAAATGCGGTGGTGTCTTAATTTACCAAGTACATCACTAGTAAAGCCATGAGTATATTTCAAGCCACCAAGCTGTCACTCTGGTGTCATGTGCACTAAACAATCTTGGCTAAGATTAACATTTTAAGGTGGACATTTGCCAATTTAGATGCCTTCTTTCTTCAGCATGTCAGAGGAACTTGAGCATAGAAACCTCCTTCTTAACTTGCTCTAGTAGGTATTAGAAGTAGAGAGAAGATAGTAAGGGCCATGACAATATTTTTTTTTTGTAGAAGGAAATTGCTTTTCTTTTGTTGTGAGTTTTGAGCTAGCTCAAAGCTATTGATAATACTATTGTGCAGGACAAACTTGGCCCTGCATTGACAAGTGCAAAATCATTCTGTGTAAACTAATTTCTATATCAGCCATGCAAGAAATTAAAAACTTGAATAAGTTTTGATAAACTAGCATGAAATAATCATTGTTGCAATTGGACCTTGGTATAGTTGCTGATAAGGGCTACCATGTTCTATAGCAGTGTAAAATGTGTGATAACATCATCATACCTTCTTGTTCTGAACTTAAATTACCCTGTAAACTATGCTGGTCTTATTCAAAATATTTTTAAAATAATTATTTACATTTATTTTGATAGTTTCAGTATTTATAGTAAGTTTATCATATTTGATGAATGAATTAGGCTGAGATGCCGCCTGTTATCAAATTATATCTAATCTGAGGTGCACCTGTGTAATCTGCAATCAAATCAAAACTGTTTACTTCTCCCCTGAACACGAGTCTTTGACCCAAGGCCAGTATCTTAAACTTTCCTCCTCTCTCTACCACACAGCCTTGTATTGCAGCACTGATGAGAGTCAAAACAAGTTTGACTCCATTAGTGAAAAGGACTACTATATTTCTCTGAGAGCACAAATGTCTTAAAAGAAAAACTGTTTTGGATAAGGCTTGAGAAAGTGTAATTTATTCTCTACAGATTCAATTCTCTCTTGTAGAAGTTAATTAATCAGGATCCCGCTCCAGTCTCGTTAAAATTTCTCTTTGGTCTGGACTGTGATCTGTATGATAACAGTAGATGAGGGTAAACGAGGAGTGATTGAAGACATAGTGACTTTACAGCATCTTTCTTGAAGCTAAGGTAAAGGTTTTATTGGTTAATCTGGACAACAGCTCTGTCTTGAAGTGACTTCCTTTAATGAGGTTTCTCTTCTAGTGCAGAGTATAGGATTGCACTATAGGATGGTATGGTTTGTGATATAATTTAGCAGATCAAAAAATAATAACTTCAGCATTTAAAAAAAAAATCAGAAGAATAAAAATGTTTTGATACATAAATTTTGTATCAATTAAATTGGAATGACAATGGTGAGGTTTCTTTCCATAACCTCTGGTTTCCAAATCTTTAATACTTCTCAGCTGAGTTCACAACAGAAAATGCTATGAAAGCACCTAGTCCCCCCGTCTTCTGGGTTATGCCAAAAAGCATGAGAGTTGATAATGCTCCTGCATGGCAAATACACACAATAGCTGCAACTGTGACTCTGTCATGGCATGTAGAATGTGGTGCTGCAGAAAAGTAGTTTAATATAATGTTTGCTCCACTGTGTCTCAAAGGTTACACTTGAAATCACATCTGATAAATGATTATATTTTATAAAAGTAAACAGTAAAAAAGGCATGTAGAATAGAAAGTGACCTGAACTGAAATTGTATTGCAAAGATGTCAGCATGCTGTAGTGGCTCAGTGATAAGTTATTTCCTGCTGGTATTTATACATTCATCATTTTGCTTCTTAATAGAACTTCTACAAGCTTTTTGCCCTCTGACCTCCAGCTGTCACTAGTAACCACCAACAGTATTTCATTTTATCATTATTCTTTTTTATTATATCAATAATTGTACAAACATATGTAGATTAAATGAGGACTTGGACATGCTAAACAGCTTTTCTGAATTCCATTTTGGGCACTGCTTAAGATAAATTCCCAGAAAATTCCGCAGGGGTTTGAGCCTTTCCTGTGGCTTGCCAAATATATTTTCTGTTCACTCCTGACAACTAAATGTTTCAGCAAAATTCACTCTTGGTTCTGTGGGGGTGGAGAAAGAGTTTATGCAAGGGTGATTGGAACTAGCAGCAAAGTCACTGCTGATATCACACATTCACAGATGTTTTAAGAAAAAAAACAAACTTGAAGCAAGCACATAATTTTAGTCATTGATGTGGTGGCAAACCCTGAATGCAAGATAATATTTTAAGGTATCATTTTATATAACATTGCATTGACACATAATAGATTTGTGGTGGTGTGATTGTAAACAAGATTATTGCCCACACAGTAAACAAACAAGCATTTCTGTATTTTCAGGCAGTCATCTGTTGCTTGTTAGATTATGATCATTTTTTTTCACCCTAATGGTCCCCCAGCCATTATCCTCTCTGAGTATCCTAAATTATAGGTAAGAAATGAGCTGTGGGAATCATAGCCTATTCCCCAAGTCCCTGTTAGTGCATTTGTGCAACACTGACCCTAACCCATGGATTTGAAGTGCTGAATTATTGGCACAGAGTCCTGACTTTTCCCTATTCAAGCTGGAAAGCACTTGCAAAAAGTAGTAATCTGGTTTTGGCATAACAGATCCAGACATTCCCTGCTCAACTAAAAGATGGCTGCCAGGTCTGACTCAGCTGTGCAATGTAATTAAAGGTCTCAGGAGTGAGCAAAAACTGTATTATAGAATTTCAAAGCTGAGGATTGGCTCCTGTTTATTTGCACTAGCAGTTGACTAAACCTCCTACTACAGGATTGTTTGGTTATGCGGGTGCTGTTAGAGATGTATAATAAGCTCAAATGAAATATAGACACCACCACTGACCAAATGTCTAAGCCAGAAAAAGAAATTACCATCCTGTCTTGGATCTCTGGGTCATTGACATATGCATATCATGGATTTAATGGGAAGGTCGATATAGGAAAATTTGCCCTTGACATTTATCTTGGCCTGAAGATTACTAATGATTTTACTTTCCACAAATGCTACTATTGGCCAGTGCAACAAAAGGTGTACTTTTGAATTAACCTATTTGTAAGTCTTCAATTTGAGAGATAGGATAATGACAATATTTCCAAGTATTAAGAAGAATTTACTATTACCAATCTAATCCTAATTAAAGTGAAGAAAGGTTACAGATGGAACTTCCCCTGCCATTCTGTTCCTTGAATTCAATACGAGAATAATTATCAAGTGTCCTGATAATATAAGCAATGCGGAACTTCCCCTGCCATTCTGTTCCTTGTATTCAATATGAGAATAATTATCAAGTGCCCTGATAATATAAGCAATGTTATTGCACTTCCTTTTGGCTCCTGTTTTTCCAGTGGGATGAAAAAGCATCCTGCACTTGAAACATGTGATAGCTGCCTGGAAATAAAAAAACTATTAAGACTCAAAAGCTTTCCTTATTCTGTTTCCAGCTAAATTCCAACCTTTCAAGTCATCTAAGGTAATTAACGTAATAGTGACCACTCTCTGTATTCTTATTGTGGTCCTGATAGACCTAATTTACCACTGACAGCACTAAAATGATTCCCCATTTAGCTATTTCTCCCATTCTCCTGATAACTCATTAGTGAGCTTTGCTTAATGACTGCAACACAGAGTCAATTGCTTTGCATAAATCATTCTCTACCTTCAAGGGACAAAATATTTTGACAGACTGAGTTTATATTTCCTTGATTTTCTGTTCAACGTATTAGAGGCCAATTCTAGTTTCCTCACAGGCAGACCCTCTTTCTAGATTCATACAGTGAACACTGAATTTATGTTTAAAGTTAGGCCATATCACAAAGCAAAGTGTGTAAATACAGTCTGTCATGAAATTGAATTTTCCATGTGGGATTCAACAGTGACTGGAGCAGCCTGCTCACTGATGCACTGAATGTAATAAACACTAATGATGATAGCATCTCCAAGTAGGACACCTTGCATTTCTTTCTGGATATTATCAGCTATTTAGAAATCTCTACATTCCCTATTTCAATGTACAGCTTTTTCTAATTTATAAAGTTGAATAAATTTTGAATAGTGCAGGTTAATGCTGCTATCTGTTACGGCAGAGAATGCGTATAAAGCCCAATTAAAATTCTAGGGAATTCTTGAAAAATATAATTAGTCATAAGAAAAAGAAATTTCAAAATGTCCCACCATCATTGAGCAGACCAGTTACATCAAGTTGAATCTGCAGATGTATTTTTGTGCATGTCAAAATTTGTCTTCTTTTTTTAAAATTTGATTTTGTTGTAAAATTTGACTAAGTGAAGTTGAAATCAAAGTGAATTTCTCTCCTTTTTTCTCTGTTCTTCTTTATTTTTGCCTTGTGTTTTATTCTGTTATTCCCTTTCTCCTTTCCTCCTTTTACTGTTTATCTTGGGTTTGGCATTGATAGTCTGTCATTTTTCTGTAAGTTCTGTCTTTTAATAGTCCCTTCTGCTTAATTTGGCCTCTTTCTGGCAATTTTTTGTTTTTTAATTTAGGTGTCTCTGACATGTAACTATGCCCGTTATTTGTGCGTCTTCAGTAGTTACTCACACACTTAGGTAAAATTCTTGCACAAAATTTATGCACTATTAACTACTATGTGGTTTTAGTATGCTTATATTTTAATTCATTGCAAAGTAATCTAAATTACTAACCTATTTATAATTTATATGTGTCACAGACTTTCAGTTTGTCTATATCACCCAAATTACTTTCTGACAGAAAAATGCATATGGAATGACTTTGTGTGGTGATACAGGATTTCCAGCTATACAATAGTCACTGTGCACTTCATCTTGACATCTCTATGAGATTTTTGGTTGTCTCCATAATGTGCATGCAGAACTACAGTACTGCACATGTTGAGCATGTCTAAAACCACTAGATTTATTATAAATGAGCTCCACAGACTGTGCATGAATCTCTCTGTCTGAAATGTAAGGAAAACATTACAATGTCTGTCAGTTGAATAGACGCTTTCCCGTCCTACTAAGGTAGATTTTTTTCATTCTGAGTTACAGTGTTCATGTGCCTGAACTCATCTCCATTCTATGATATGCACAATGAGGATCATATGTTGTAGGGATACTATGAGATCATAGAATCAGAAAACAGAATACCATCTATTTCCACCCCCTGCCATGGGCAGGGACACCTTCCACTAGCCCAGTTTGCTCCAAGACCTGTCCAACCTGTCCTGGAACACTCACACAGATGGGATGGCCACAGCTTCTCTGGGCAACCTGTGCCAGTGCCTCACCACCCTCACAGGGAACAATTTCTTCCTAATACCTAATCTAAACTTCCTCTCTGTCAGTTTGAAGCCATTTCCCCTTGTCCTGTCACTACAGTTCCGGATGAAGAGTCCCTCTCCGGCTTCCTCGCAGTCCTTCTTCAGGTACTGGTTGGAACATGGTGTTGCCTAGTGTAGTTTAGATCACTGAAGAGTCCTATTCTTATATGTGCAATCATTTTATTTAAATGGTGTCAACACTTCATAAAGGCTCAAGAACCGAGGAAACAAGCTTGAAAAAAAAGAGCCTAGAGCAAGGTGTTATAAAAGCTTAAGTGCCTTCTCTGATCAAATATATTGAGGTTCATATGGCACTACAGTGGCAGCACTACTATTGTAAATGAAGGTAGTAAAACAGTCATAGGATCTCTTGGGG
>NW_008659796.1:77315-79542 GCF_000695815.1 Acanthisitta chloris | reverse complement strand
TCAGGAAGAGAGTTTAGAGAAATGCCACAGGCGAGTAAGTTATATGTCTTCCTAAAAAATATAACTATTTGTCCACTAGGGCTGCTGAATTCCTCCACTTTCAGCTTTGCAGTCCGAGTCAAATGCTACAGATTTGAGGAACTGTGCAGACTTTTTCTTGCTGCTACAAATGTTAGTTGTGTTATTGGGTATTTTATCTCAAGGCTGAAGGGGGTGGAAGCACATTAGCAGTTAGTGTTCTGAAAGGTGAGTGGAGTTATTTCTATGAAAATAAATAAAGGAAAAAATCTAAGCAACTCCAAGACCAATAAAAATAATGAATGAGCTATGCTGCCCCATTAGATACCTTTTTTGTTAGCTAAATAGCAAGTTTATGCTTTACTGTTTCTGCTTGGTTTTGCTTCCTCTCAGCCCTTCAAGAAATCTGCTGACAAAAGGGAAGATGTTTATATTTCTTCCCTGTGTGTATGGCATAAGCCTTCAAGGGAGCAAATAAGTTCTTAACAATACCTTGTACAGCATTAAAGACAGTAACACATTCATTTCCCTTACAACTAATGTGAAACTTTGCCTGTCTCCCACGCCAAAAATCAACAACTTGTTAAAAAGTGACCTCAGGAGATTTGTGCCTCTCGTTTCATTCTCATGGGCATCTGCACGAACAAGGAAAGCTTTATTGATTACTACAGTGATCTACTACTCTTTATGAATAGACAGCAAGCTTGAACATCAAGCAGATTAAATACTTTTAACCATCAAAATCAAATTTTTGTAGTTGAAATTGAGCTTTGTAGAAGACTGTAAGTAGCCTGAATATCTGTCTAAAATGTGGACTATAAAGGAAAGCCCATGCTTGTTAAGGGAAGTTGGGAAATGAAAGGGAGAACAGAATTATTCCCAAGTGGAACCAAAAATACTCAGAGCTTTTTTTTTTTTTTCTGAGCCACAGAACATGCTTTTTAAATGTCCAGAACTGAATGTATTCACAGAGATCTATGTGAAAGAAGAAATCAATGAGGGCTCTTTGCATACAGTGCAAGCTCTGTGTAAAGGTCCTGATCCTGCAATAACAGAGAGTGGCTAAAAGACTTTTAGGCTTTAGACTGTGACAGTGTACTGGCTCAACTACTCAGAGACTGAAACTGGTAAGCAGACTTTGGTGTCCACTTCAGTGTATTAAATAGGAAATATCTACTCTTTAAGATTTCTGTAATTGCATATTTTTATAGGCAGTTTCTTGCAGAATAGATTATTCTTATTTCAGAAAAAAAATCTTTGCCTATCAGGTTTTTATTCGAAGCAATTATATAAGGAAAGGCCGAGAGAGCTGGGATTGCTCAGTCTGGAGAAGAAAAGACTTTGGGGAGACTTAATTGCATCCTTGCAGTACCTGAAGGGAACCTAAAAGATAGAGACAAGTTATTTCCTTGTCCTAGAGTGACAGGACAAGGGGGAATGGCTTCAAACTGAAAGAGAGCAGGCTTAGATTAGGTATTAGGAAAGAATTTTTTGCTGTGAGGGTGATGAGGCACTGGAAGATGTTGCCCAGAGAAGTTGTGAATGCCCCATTCCTGGAAATATTTAGAGCCAGACTGGAGGGTCTTTGAGCAACCTGGCCTGGTGGAAGGTCTCTCTGCCCATGGCAGGGAGGTTGGAACTTGATGATCTTTAAGGTCTCTTCCAACCCAGGCCATTCTATGATTCTATGATGCTTCCTCTAGCTGATGTTAGGCACTGCAAAAATGCTTCTCCATGAAGGTGTTAAGGGCTGTCACAGAAGGGGAAGAGAGAATTTAACACAAGAAAGAGGCAAAAGACAATAAAGAAAGAGGCTTCTGCCTACTGGAGGAGCTGTTAGAAGATGGGGAAGATCCTTCCTGGCCTCTGAGTTTTGTGAGATATTTTAGAGGTGCAAAAGAGGCTTGAACAAGCTAGTTTAAACATCCCCTCAGCTTTTGTTTACACATATGTATTTCACAACATGTAATCACAAGGATTCTTAAAATGTATGGCACAAACTTCTTACAGGTAAATAGATGCAAAGACATGGCATATGTTTACCTCACAGACTCAAATGGCCCTGGAGGAAAGAATTTCTACTGAGAATGTTTGAACAACTTTTATATCATTTTTTGTTCTTTTATATATAAACCAGAAGGTGCTCCAGTAAAATTTCAAAATATCAAACACAAGCAAAGTGATAATTACTTCTATCAAATGCAATAAA
>NW_008659796.1:71124-77291 GCF_000695815.1 Acanthisitta chloris | reverse complement strand
TCCATATGCCAAACCAAAGGTAATGTACATTTTTCCAGACATTTCCTTTAATCAACATAAAGCTTGAAATAAAAGCCCTATCTGATTATTAGCCTTGAATCTTAATCTCCTTAACATGTCAGATCCCTGCCATTGCTTTTGAATGTTTAAACACAGATTAATAGAAAGAAGGCATATCTAACCACTGCAGCCAGAAGAGCAAATAACTTAAGAGCTCAAACAGAAGTGAACACCAAGAAAGACAAGGTTTAAATTCAGAAGAATGCAGTTTTCAATTTAGACAAAAATAAGATGGATTATGAATTGTTTGTCACTACCACCTCACTGTTTATTTTGCTGAAGATTTGTAGTGGTAATTAAATGTTGACTTCCAAGTAGTGCTGAGTATCTGTGGAAACAGATGGATCCTGTCTTTATAGACACAGAGATGAAGAGAGCATATTTGTGGAGCGAGAATTAATTAATTAATTGATTATAATATTTTTTGTTTATCTGTTTGTTTGCTTTCTTGTTTGTTTGTTTGTTTAACTTGTTGTACTGTGGGAATGTCTGTCTTGTTTTAAAATATTTGCTTATTTACAAGTCCTGTGCTTTCATTTTTGGCTTTGTAGTGGAAACAAATCAGACTTTTGGATGTTTAAATGCAACTCACAAAACTTCAGTGGATCTTTAGCATTCCACAGTGTCTTCAGGAGATACTTGGAGAAGACTTCATTCCTGAGATGGTTTAAGACTGAAATCAACAAGGTATTTGTAAATGATGGGCTAAGCTCTGCAAAAATTATCCATTACTCTGATGTCCATGAGTTTTCAGTACATTATTCTCTCAGGATAAATCTCTTGTGATTGAAGAATAGCAACTTTTTTCTCTGATGTTCATTTGTTTTCTACCCTCCAGTTATCTTCCCCATACTCTGGCCGTTGTAGCAATAGGCACAGTCCTTGGATAGTTGCATGCTCAGTACAATGGTATGCAATAGGAATTTTCCTTTGTCTGAATTCTCAACACTTATGTTGGTTTTTCATTAGAATGATGATCCAGTTTTAACTGGAGAAGGCTGGGGTTTATTAGAAACAGGGCAAATTTCTGTTTTCTCCTGAAACCAAAACCGTAACTACAATAGCCTTAAAAATGGAAGAAGTGATAGCTTATGTTCAGACCAAATTTTTATGCCTACTTTCTGTCACTGTTAGTGCCTCCAATTGCATATAGAGTTTCTCCTGACAAAAAAAAATCCATTCTCTTCCTCAGATTAGCAAAGGAAGAAAAAATGAGCAGCTGGTTCAATTTCTGGCTCCCATCTGAACATAAAGCTTCCAGAGCTTGTTAGAGATCATTTTAATATGATTGTTGTCCTGTCCTCTTTTAATTTCTCACAATGAATATACATCAAAGAGTGTTACCAGATTTCTAGGTAATCTCCTGGTTTGGTAACTGATTTCTTTTTCTCTCATTTTAAGGCTACATTGGCAGTGTCTTTTAAAGCATTTCAAAAGATTTTTCTCCTTACAGGACTGTTTAGGTGTAAGTATCAAAGAATAAAAGTTGAAAACATGATGCTAAAACTTATTTAAGAACATCTACATTGCCTGCTCTTGTGATTGGGAGCATTAATTAATTTGGGGGTTTTTTTTGTAAATGGAGTTTCTCTTTTCTCTCCTGTCCCTTGAATGAGTCAGAAAGGATAAAAGAATTCAGAAGTAAGTTAAATACAAGAATTAGGCAAAGGAAGGCCTGAATAGCTGCAGTTTGTTTGGAAACCAGTGCCAAACATGGTATATCTTTACAAGGCTAATACAAATAATAGAATGGCCTATTTTTATGGCCTGCTACTTAAAACTTTTCCTATGACCATAACTGATTTTCATCTACTAAGGGTCATTGTTAGCAGTGATATCCCAGGTTGAAATGTTTCGGATGAGACTCTGGACTCCTTTTCTGGTTCACATAGTATTATATTGTGGTGGCTGTTGCTGGCCATGCAAACTCATGGCTGAAATGCCATTGCTTTACCTATCCACAATCAGTTATTTTCATTTGTTGATGAGGTTCTGAGGGTAGTCAAGCAATTAAACTATGTGTAAAAATAATTTGAATGGCTCAGTTTTTCATCATGGAGTGTTATCCTACTTGTCCAAACAGTTGAATAGACATAGTTCTGCTTACATGTCCTCTGTCTAATGGGGGTTTCTAGGTGTTCCTAGAGATTCAGGAGACTGAAGCATGAACAACAACTTCTCACTCTGGTTCCAAAACACTGTAGTAGTGGTGTTCCTTGGTAGAAATGAATGATACCTCTGGTGCAGTGTTTGGTAACTGAGAAGTATTCATGCAACAAAACAAATGCACAAATTTTTGGGACTGAGAGTGAATACATACAATTTCAAAATTATTTTTGCTGGTTAAAACAGAGTAAATGTCTAAAGATATCTAAATAAAATATTCTAGTAAATTCATAATAACTCAGATTGATCATGCATTTGGAACTAATGGCAATTAAATTAGTTTGAATGCTCTAGGTCTGTGTTTTGCTCTTTTTGTTTGTCTTTTCATATATAACTGCATGATATTCTCTGCCATGAGGGACCTTCAGCTAATAGCTACTTTTTCCCCAAAGACGATAGTTGCACACAGCTCCTAATCCTATCCTTTCTAGATGTTTGGCAGGCCTTCTTCTGTCATGCTGAGAACAAGCACCTGGTTGTATAACTGATAGTCTACTGGGCCCTTTGAAAGGATGACAACTAAGCACCAGCTGTTAGCACTAAAAGAATTCATCCTTTTGTCTCCTCATCGTTTCCTGAACTATCTAAAGAAAAAAAGTTGACCAAGAGTAGGCTGAACTAATTGTTCTGTTAGCCATATCCTGCTCCTAGCTGCCTTCTTTCCATAGGGAGTTTGTAGTGTATATGCACTAAACCAGTTTGTTTCTGGGAGACCATGTTCTTGCCATGCTTGTACAGTATGGTTTAATTTGTACAGGTTAACCAGGCCCATAACATGTACACTTCTGATCCTAAAGGCTGTGTACTCTGTATAGCTAGAAAGAAGGTACAATTGCTCTGTTTTGTTCTGGGTCTTATGCTGTTTCTGTTCCTACAATTCTAGATAATATTTAATATTGTTTAAACTTTCCCTAAAAACATCACATTTTTAACTCACATCTCAATCACTCACTTCTCGTTTGTAAGCAAGTCAGGACTGATATGCAGGAAATGGGACAAGGATGCTGTTTAAATTCACAGTTAATAACGTAACACCTCAGGCCTCATCTTGAGACTTCAGGAAAATTTAATTGCACTTTTTGGGTTCACTGGACTGTTTTTCTCTGCTTAAAATATCTATCAGTTGACCTAACTTTCCTTGTTTTAGCAAATAGCAAAAAAGAAAATAACACCCCCAAGTAGATCGATAAAATAACTATCTTACATGCTGTAGCTGTAACTATTTCACAGTTCACTTTTCTAAAAAGATTGTGAGACAGCTGCTACATCACTTGGTTGCTTGCTTTCTATCATGGAGTATTCACCTCATTCATAGTTGATCTTCTCAAGGTGTTGCCTGCTAGCAAGCCCATATCTAAGCTGCAGGTGATCTTATGCTGTGAGCTGTTTCTCCTCTGTCACCTATTCTTTACTTCTCACACTTCTGTCATGTTTGGTTAGCCATTCCCTACTCTGACAGTTGTCCCTTGCTGCCCCTTCCCTAATCACTGCTTGCTCAACGATCTGTTTGGTCTAATGCAGTTTTACTAATATCTTTTCTTAATTCCACTCTTGTAATACAAATATTGCTGAGGGCTGACACAGGCTATATGACATCACTTATCCAACTTACACTGATTCCCTGGAAATTCTGAAGTAAAATATCTCACTTTTCTGTTTTTCACAGCATACATCTTTACATCTACAGCACTATAGAATTTTTGCTTAAGGTGAGCACTTATCTCAGAATTAGAGTTGTGAGCTCTCCTGTATTGTCCTATATCTTTACAGCTCCAGTCTTTTCTCTGGTTGGCTATGAACCTCATTTTCTAATCCCAAAATTAATTTTGAGTGTGGAATTTCTTTGTCTACCTTTTTCTTTGAATGATTTATTACATTCTAAATTCAGAAGGTATCTGATGCAAAAGTAGGTTTCCTCCCAGTAGCATTTAGAAAAGCAACATCAGAAAAAAGTACATAGCTGTTAGATTTAGGCCACACTCTGAATTTGTCACTAATCTCAATTTAATCAATAGGGAGGAGGCCTACACTAAGAATAGAAGTACAAATATTTGGTCAAAATATAGAAAAGTGAACTAGAAGACAACAAACAAGAGAAAATATTAATTTTAGGAAGATTAAGCATGCTAATTCACTGTTGCATCTGAATGCTGAAAGCATAGCAAGCTGTGGACAGTCAGTGATGTTAGCCAGTTTAAGAGAAGTGGTATTCAACAGTATAGTACCACCATTCTCCTCTAACAGCTCAGTGTTCTCAGATAGCATCAGGAAAAATTCCCTAGTCGTGTGGGTACTTAATTCCCTAAACCATGCATGTTTGTCATCCCACTGACAGTCCGCACAGCTTGATCTGATTAAAAGTGGTGACATTGTTCACTGAGGAAACACATTCAGTTTTGAAAGTCATTAGCATTCTCCTCCAAATTTGCATGGCCTAGGCAGTTCTGAGAAAACCATCTTTGCCTTCCTGGAAAAAGAATAAGCACTTGCTGTTCATACAATTCCATAAAATTCTCAGTAACTCCCATTACTGCTGTGATGTATCACAAACCTATTTGGTGATCCCTCTCAAACAGCCTCAAACCTTTAATGGACGAATATATTTACAGTTCATCACACAGAAGTAAATTTCACCTCTGTCTTGAAACTCAGAACTTGCTGCTGAGTGTCATTCACCTGGCTGTTCTCACATGCCATGTTCCTTGCACTGCTAACTGCATTACTATTTTATTCCTTTCTTTCTCAGTAAGAGATAATCTCCAGTTTCTGTGGATCTGTGTACTGGTGCTGGACTGCCATGCTCTGAAGAACATATCTGATAAGTCACCTCCGAAGTGAAAGCAGGATTTTTCTAAGCAAAAGTTGGCAAATATTAGCTCCATATTCATGGCAAAGATCACTGATGATCTCTACCTCAAATAGCCTTTTTTTTCCCCCTAGAAATCTGCTTATCATGCACATGTGTTGCATAAAGGCATTGACTGGATCCAATTTTTTGTTGGTGTGAGTTGGCTGTAATATCCATGAACTATGGACAATAACCCTGACACAGGAAGCTGCTTCTGTCAGTCTAGAGAAAGCACAAAAGCATTGGACTGCCTTCCCTTCAGCCCTGGCACAGGGAGAACCTCATCGCTTGAGCTAAGGATGGAGGAAGACCTTTTAGAGGAAAAAAAATATTGTATCGACTGCTATGTGCTGGTTTTATGCTATGTAACAAAGACTGACAAGAGAGATTCATTACCTCTGAGAATGCTGATGTTTAACAATCATAGAATGTTAAGGGGTTGGAATGGACTTTATAGATCATCTAGTCCCACCCCCCACTGCCATGGATAGGGACACTCCCACTAGACCAAGTTGCTCAAGGCTTTAGCCAACCTGACTTTGAACACTGCCAGGGCTGGAGCATCTACAACCTCCCTGGGCAACGTCTTTAACCTCACAGTAAAAAATTTCTTCCTAATATCTAATCTAAATTTCCCCTCTAGTAAGGGATAGACCTGATCAAGAAAAACATGCTGATACTTTATACCATCTTTCTAGCTTCTTTTTTTCTGTTGAAGCAGCTGAGTCTCACTCAGAATCTGGTATCTTGCAAGCAATGTACTTAAAAAGCAATTGAATAGATAGTATTTTTGAGCAGATACTGTTGAACAGAACATGCTCAAATGGATGCAGCTATCATTTGTGCCAGGGTCACCTTGCGGCTTCTACAGAGTGACAACCAAATTCTCCGCAGATTTGTCCTAGAATAAACTATTTCAGCCAGTTTGGTTTCGGCCCTTCCACTAGTGAGTGCCATGCTCAGAACGGGAGGCTGACATTCAAGAGGATATTTGGTATCGTAAGTTCAAGGGACAAGGTATTGTCGTGGTTTAACCCCAGCAGCAGCCAAGAACCACACAGCCTCTCACTCACTCCCCCACCAATGGGATGGG
>NW_008659796.1:62074-71075 GCF_000695815.1 Acanthisitta chloris | reverse complement strand
TTTAATAGAGAAAGCAAAAGCTGCACACACAAGCAAAGCAAAACAAGGAATTAATTCACTGCTTCCCAAAGACAGGAGGTGTTTAGCCATCTCCAGGAGAGCAGGGCCCATCACGCGTAACGGTTCCTTGGGAAGACAAATGCCATCACTCCAGATGTCCCCCCTTCCTCCTTCTTCCTCCCACCTTATATACTGAGCATGATGTCATATGGTATGGAATATCCCTTTGGTCAGTTTTGGGTCACCTGTCCCAGCTGTGTCTCCTCCCAGTCTCCCATGCACCCCCAACTTCCTTGCCAGTGTGGCAGTATGGAACACAGTAAAGGCCTTGACTTGACTGTAAGCTCTGCTCAGCAATAACAAAAACATCTCTGCATTATCAACTCTGTGTTCTGCACAAAACCCAAACATAGCCTCATACTAGCCTCTGTGATGAAAGTTAACTCTACTTCAGCTCAAACCAGCACAGGTATGAATCTTCTAGTCTAAAATAAGTAAGGGTAGGCTGAGGCATTGAAGTGAAGAGGGGTTTAGAAAATGTTTCTTGCAAGGAAATAATACTTTTGGCACACCTGCGAGGGTACCTTGTATGCTTTACTAAATATCTGTTTGAAGCAGGCAGTAATATGAAAGCATGTTGGAAATTTCTCAGAGATATTGAGAGAAACTCTTTTATATGATGTCATTAATGTCTTGTGAAATAGAAATGCTTAAGTAAAGCAATTCCAGGCAAGCTATATATATTTAAATTGGTTGCTAGGCTATCTATGAAGAAAAAACTAACCTCCTTGAAGAAAATGTTGCTTTCCATTCTTCACAAAGTTCTTGCCTTTCACAATCTCTTCTTCAGCACACTTGACTTAATTGAGTTTCTCAGAGTAATAAATATTTTTGTTCAAGATGTGGCACTTAATAACTATTTAAAGTTAAGTTATATTTGGAGTATGAACATGCAGTATTTCACTAGTGTTTTGACTTGGCTGCATCTCCTAGTTCGGAGGAAATACCGTTTAACCTACAATGAACCTGGTCATTCTTACAAACAGATACTTATGTAAAGCAAATAAACAGTAGCTGATACATACATTTGGCTAAAACTAGCCATGACTTTGAACATGATTTCCCTGGAGTAACATCTAGGATGCATACCACTTTGAGCTTGATCAAAATGTCAAGAGCTCCATTTGATTTGTGCAGCAAAGAAGTTTGGCATACTCATTCACAGTGCTCTCACCAAAATGTACCTCTTTATCAATTACTGCCAGCATGACCTTGGATTCTTAATTATTAAATTGTTTTATACTATTCCTTGCATAGATGACACTCACTCATTAATTTCTCTGCATTCCTTATTCTCAAGATATTTCTCACCAAAGAACTAGCAGTTTTATTTGGCTACTTATTATCTTGATTTACAGGTCGCTTATATAGATCACAGACTGTCTCTATTTAGGGCATTAAAATTTATCACTTAGATGCAGCAAATAGCTACAAGTGTGTGGTTGTTTAGTGTCCTGTAAATGATCCCATTTGTCACAGCAGTTGCACTAAGCAGAGGGGACATAACCCCTGAATGCTGCATGCTTTCCATCACAAAACTTGCTAAGAGAATGCAACTACCTACTTTTGCCTGCCCTGAACAGATGTGGCAACATCAGTAATACCCAGTAGTTGTTTAATATGATGTTGTTTATGTTAAAATAAAGGGAAAGGGAAGAGGAATTGTGAGTAGATATGAAGAAAGACATGAAGTCCAGTCTTCAAATGTGGTTTCTTTTAATTCTAGCTGTGTTTTGTAAAGAGTTTACAAACACAGGAGGCTCGAGAACTATGTTCACACGAAGCATATGTTGAGTTTTTCGTTGTGGCCAGTATTTTCTGCACTCCTTACTCTGAGAGTCCTCCTGAGAAATATAGGCAGGGATGAAGTCACTACTGCTTGCCTTCTGGTCAATATCAAACAATTCTATCCAAATGTTTTTTTTCTCTGCAACCTTTACATTTACTCTTTTACAAATTCATTGCTTATTTTCATTTGTGGAAATGTATCTTTCTTCTTTTCATTTTGCTTGGCCTTAAGTATTACTTGTTCAGCATCCAATAAGAGGCTAGGGACCCTGGCCACTCCCAAGGAAGAGAGAATTTTATTTTAGGCTGGGCAAATGGGCAAATATAGGGCCACCCACATGTATTCTTTCTCATATTCCTTGTCTCTCCCTTCTCCAGCATAAAAGATGCATCACTGCACATTAACCCCAAAGCTTTGTTTCATCATCATCCTTCCCACATGAAGACTGAAAGAAATGTCACAGGATGTCCAGGATGGGAAAGCAAAAGACATGGCTAAACCATCACCCTGTAATAGAACAATGCATTCATTTTGACTTCTGAAACTGGAGCTGGCTCCAGGACTTTTGCTTTAATCATGTACAGCATAAACCATTCTGGGATTGTGATAATGTTTCACTGCTGCTTACCTAGCAGATTTAGTTTCTCATTCATCAGATGAAATACTGTATTTTTTGAACTTACCTGTGACTGACTAGGTGCTGAGTTTATAAAAACAGCTTACCTGCACTTAATAAAGAGCATTTGCAGTCATTTTACAAGTATCTTGACTGTTCAGGTCTTGCCTTCTGAATATTGTGGGCATGAAAAAAACAAATCTAAATTTTCCTTTAAAATTCCATCAAAGGTGTAGTTCTCAAAAGTCACTAGTTTTCTGACAGTCCAGGAGTGCCATCTACAGGATGAAATTAATATTTTTGACACAATTTCTTTGATACTTTTGTTGAGGAAAAAAATAGTTTAAAGAAAAATAAGAAAAATCAGCAATATACTTTTGATATCACTTAAACATTTACACTGTAATCAAATAGAAAACCTTTTCTCACTTAACTTTCCCCTTCCTGCTGGAATTGGCTGACAGAAAAATATATTATTTAGATCTTGAAATGGTTCATAACTGTTTTGAAAAAAATAACAGTATAAATATACTAGAGTTTGTTCTCCCACTAAAATAGCTTAGCTATGGTATATTTTACTTCAAGACTTTCCTATGATATTGATGCAGTATATAGTGCTTCTGTATTTATTGAAATCATGAGAGTTAATATCCCTTGGAACTCCTCAAAAATAGTTCATTGGCTATTAAAACCATTAATTTGTTCAGGTCTGGATTATCTAGCTAAGGTGATAGCATATGAAGCCAATTTCCGAAACTAAGGTGATAATCCCTGAGGTAATTGATAGAAAGCAGTAATTTCTTCATGCATGTTCTGTTATTGAACCTAATACTGCCTTAATAAACTACCATGAGAATAAAAGAGAGCAGGGGATTTTTTAAATGTAGGAGGAAAAAATTTACCTTGAGGGGAATCTGAAGCTAGAATGGAGTATGCTTATTAAAAGGTAACTATATAGAAACTGATACAAATTTTTCACCACATATTTCAAAATACCTGTGAGTCATTATTTCTTTGAATACTTTCATAGTGTGAGCCAACATACAAAAATGGCTTAAAACTGCATTATTTTAAACATGAAAAGCCACTGAAATGCAGCTTCATGATATCTTTGCCCAATGTTAGTAGCCACAGTGGCAAAATCAGGCTTTGATGGGGAGTCATAAATAATTGTGTGCGTACCATCAGTGAAGTAGCCACAGTGGCAAAATCAGGCTTTGGTGGGGAGTCATAAATAATTTTGTGCGTACCATCAGTGATAAATTATTTTTCCTGTGCCATCAGGAGATAAGCCTAAGGGTAGGAAGCCTGAGTTAGAAATTAAATCATCAGCCCAGCTGAAGTGCTTGTACACTAACGCACAGTGTGGGTAACAAACATGAGGAGCTGGAGGCCACTGTGCAGCAGGAAAGCTATGACATAGTCGCCATCACAGAAATGTGGTGGGATGACTCGCATGTCTGGAGTGCTGCAATGGATGGTTACAAGCTCTTCAGAAGGGATAGGCAAGGTGGGAGGGGTGGCTGTATATGTCAGAGAGTCTCTTGATTCTGTAAAGCTTGAGGTCAGTAACAACACTGAGTGCCTGTGGATCAGAATCGGGGAGGAAGGCCAACAAGGCTGACATCTTGGTGTAAGTCTGTTACAGACCACCCAATCAGGATGATGAGGGTGATGATTTACTCTACAGGCAGCTGGCAGAGGTCTCAAAATCACCAGCCCTTGTTCTTGCAAGTGACTTTAACCTGCCAGATGTCTGCTGGAAATTTAATGCAGCAATGGCAATTTAAGAGGTTCCTTGAGGGCACAAAGGATAATTTCCTACTTCAGCTGGTAGATGAACCTACCAGAGGTGGGGATCTGCTAGACCTGCTGTTCATAAACAGAGAAGGGCTGGTGGGAGATGTGGTGGTTGGAGGCTGTTTGGGGCAGTGTGATCACGAAATTATAGTTTTTGATACTGAGGGATGCAAGAAGGGCCATCAATAAAACTTCTACCCTGGACTTCCGAAGAGCAGAGTTTGGCCTGCTAAAATGTCTGGTTCAAAGTGTACCCTGGGAAACAGCCCTGGGAAACAAAGGGGTCCAGGAGGGATGGACATGCTTCAAGAAGCAAGTCTTGAATGCACAGGAGCAGGTTGTCCCGGTGTGCCGTAAGGCAAGCCAGAGGGGAAGGCAGATAGCCTGGCTGAACAGGGAGACATTGCAGGAAATTATGGGGAAAAAAAGAGAGTTTACCAACTCTAGAATAAAGGTCTGGCTGCTCAGGAAGAGTTCAGTAATATAGTTAGGCCATGCAGGAAGAAAATTAAAGAGACAAAGGCACAATTTGAACTAAATCTGGTCACTTCTCTCAGGACTAACAAAAAGTGTTTCTATAAATACATCAATAGCAAAAGGACGGGCAAGGAAAACCTTCATTCCTTGTTGGACATGGGAGGGAACAGAGTCAACAAAGATGAGGAAAAGCAGGTCCAGAGAAGAGCAACGAGGCTGGCAAAGGGACTCAAGCACAGGATAGGCTGAGGGAGCTGGGGTTGTTTAGCCTGGAGAAGAGGAGGCTCAGGGGAGACCTCGTCACCCTCTACAGCTACCTGAAGGGAGGTTGTAGTCAGGTGGGGATTGGTCTCTTCTCCAAAGCAACCAGCAGTAGTACAAGAGGGCACAGACTCCAGCTCTGTCAGAGGAGGTTTAGGTTAGATATTAGGAAGAAAGTTTTTACAGAGGGAGTAATCAGGCATTAGAATGGGCTGCCTGGTGAGGTGGTGGGTTCACCGTCCTTGGAGTTTTTTAAGCTGAGACTGGATGTGGCACTTAGTGCCATGGTCTAGTAACCATGGTAGGGTTGGACTTGATGTTCTTTGAGGTCTTTTTCAATCTGGTTGATTCTATGATTCTATGATCAGCAGTATTTGTACCATAGCCATGGAATTGCTGGCTTGAAATTTTTATGAGCCTTCTGCCATTTGTTGCAATGAAACAAGAGATTGTCAGCTGCTCAAGGTCTCCTTATTGTAAGAAAAAATTTTCCATGTCTTTTCCTTTACCTGTTCTCTATCCCTTATGACTGTTTTCTATGCCTGTTCAGATTTGCCAACTCACTCCAGCACACTTTGTTTCCTCCCCTCTGTGCAATCCGCCTGTTTTACTACCTTTTCCTATTTCTGCAAACCACAAGGCTGTGTGCTGCTCTGAAGAAGTATGCACAAAACTCTCTGAATCTGTTAATCTCTTTGACCTTGAATGTGCTTTATCTTAGTATAATTTTTGACACACTAAGTATAGTTATCTACCTACTGTATGCTCTTTTTGTTGTTAGGTCAAACACAAGAAATTTTTTTCCAGCCTATAAAATATGTTCCAACATGTTCCAAAGCAGAAGTGATTTTGATCCAGATATCATTTTGTTTTGAGAAGAGACTGGGATTGAACTGATTAGATTATTTTTGGAAAAGCTATGCCAGGGAAACTAAAGACCAACAGAGAGTTCAGTTGTCTGGTATAGCCTGCAGAGTTAACCTTCCATAATTAATTAACCTTATGTGCTCTCAGCTGAAAGCAGAGTTGTATGGAATGTGATTGCTTCTATGCAATTGTACATACATGTAAAATACAGTTATTTGGACTGATCCAATATCCAGAATATGCTACCCAGATAGTCTGATTCCTTGATGATACTGGAGGAATGGTATTTTCAGATTGATTCATTAGGTAAAGATGAATTGGGAAAGAATGCAGTAGAAATCCCTATTGGTCTCATAATCTTATTGGGCAGAGCAGTATTTCAGGAAATTTTCCCTGCAAAGTGTGACCCAGAAATTTATGCTGCTTTTTTTTTTTTTTATTTGTCAAACTAAGGATTACCATTGTACAGGTCAGTGTTATAATAATGCATCACTTCAAGGGTTATTATCCCTGCTTCATTTTTCATGGAGAGTAAGTTCTGGTACCATGGGAATTCTTTGTTTATGCTATTAATCTCTATTAACTTCACTGCTGAAAATGAAGCATAATCCTGAAGTGTGGAGAAAAAGATATCTTGACACTTTTAAGCATTTTACTGGGCTTCAAATATTTTTTCAGCTCTTTCGTTTGCCTTGAAAAATCTCTATAATGTTTGCTCACTAGACTAGCAACATCTCAAGTCTGACTGCTTCTTTTTACATCCTCTTCAGCCTTATTTTTCAATACCCAACTCTGCAAGCAACTCAATTTGTTCAGAAGTATTAAGATCTGTTGACATCAATGTGCATTAAGTAAGCCAAAATGTCTCATTGTCTCTTAATTTTCTTATATTTATCAGTATTGACAGTATCTTCCTTGGCCTGGAGTTTTTAATAGCTGTGGAGCTCTTTTTCTGTTTTAGCACAGTATTGCTACATCGGGATTTTGGCCCATCAATAAAGACGCAAGAACTCCAGTAATACAGGTGACAGTTAACACTGATAAAAAAAAACATTTCCAGAAATAGATACCCCTACCAGGATCACACAAGAAGGCTAGAAAGAGACAAATGTAAGTGTTTCTAGATAGAAGACTTAAATCAAAGGTGTTATGAAATACACTGAGAAGTTGGGGATGCCCCATCCCTGTAACTCAAAGCCAGGTAGGATGGAGCACTGAGCAACCTGGTCTAGAGAAAAGTGTCTCTGTCCATTGCAGGGGGGTTGGAATTAGATGATCTTTAAGGTCCTTTCCAGCCCAGACCATTCTATGATTCTATGATTATGTTCCATATGAAGATTGGATAGGGGCTAAGATGACAGCATAGCTTCTACTATGTTACCTGTACACACTAAAATGGTTTGCTATACTTTTTGATAATTCTGTCAGCTTTGAGTTTCTGAGCCAGACACATTCAAAAATTGATATCATGAGAGGTCATGCTCCTTTCTGAAATCCCATTACCAACCTGTGTACTGGGAGGGGGAGGGCTCCAGCATTATTTTTAAACTTGGCCATTTTAGAAATTCTTAGCTAAGATATCTATAAATAATGCATATCTCAGGCCCAGCCTAAGAATATCAGGTTCACTCTGAGCTGCTGGTCTTGATTGGAAACAGATTGTGAATGGTGGAGGAGGTATGATTTGCTCAGACATCTTTTTCAGAACAGCTCACAGCATTATGGAACAGAAATGCTGATGACTTTTGGAAGATCTCATTAAGAGTTAGTCCTCAAAGCTGACCTTCCCAAAACTGACTGGTCTGATGAGCCCACTGAATATTAATCAATTTCTGAAGTAGGGGCAGGGACTGCTGGAGGATGGATACAAAAGATTACCATCTTTGTTCACGGAGTTTAATGGTAAGTAAATGAGCAGGAAAAGATTTTTAAAAAAGAAAAAAGACCCACTAGGCCAGTGATAGATTTATTTACTCTACTGGCAGTACAAAGCATGTGTATTATAAGTATGTTTAACAAGTTTGCTTGGGAACCATCTCAGACTTTGGTAACATGATATGACAACCTCTGCTCAAATGTGTGCAATATCAGCCTGGATGCAGCTGTTCCAAGGGCTTCTTATCTTGCCTTTCCACCTGGTCTATGAATGCAGCAATCATTAATAACTTTACTGACCCCATGGCTCTTGCCAGTAATGATAACTTATAAATGAGTTAATATGAACATTCATAATAGTATTATTTGTTCTAAACACAATACCATCTGTGCAACAGAGGAGTGTGAGGTCCTCTTTTACAGAGCATTATTGTCACAATCCATTTGAATATCTTGAATTTACAGGACAATGGACTCTGTAAATTAAGCTTTATTTTATGAACTCATTAGCAGGAATAAAACCAAACAAGATAAACAGTACCTAAATTCCCTTTCTACAGGCTCATGTATCTATGAGGAAAATGATTCCCTAGACAGTGGTGAGAGTGCTCATTCTTTGTCTTCCTCCCCTGCATCACTCTTAGAAGCATGAAAGCCTTGGCAATCCAGCTGCTGTTGGATTTGTTTCAAAAGGTTTTTTTCCAGAATCACAGAATCATTTAGGTTGGAAAAGACCTCTGAGATCATTGAGTCTAACCTTTGACTGATCATCATCTTGTCAACTAGACCATGGCACTAAATGCTTTGTCCAGTCATTTCTTGAACACCTCCATAAATGGTTACTCCACCACCATCCTGGGCACCCCATTCCAATATTTAACAACCCATTCCATGAAGAAATTCCACCTGATATCCAACCTGAATCTCCTCTGGTGCAGCTTGTGGCTAAGCTTGAGGTAAGCTAATGTATTTACACCTTTCAGCTTAGAAATTTTGTCTATACCACATCCATTAGGTACTGGATTCTGAAGAAACTTCCAGACAATTACTAATAACAATATTGCAGGACCTGACATCTTCAGGAGAGAGAAAGATGCCGGTGATAATGGCTGCATAGTGACCTCTATCCCCCTACATCCTTTGCATCCAGCCAATGCGTTGCTGAGGCTTTGACCAGAGCATACATCAGGTCTTAGTGTGAGTTGTATGTTAGGCCAAAACTGAATTAGGGGTTGAGTTAAAAGCCAGAGCTATGC
>NW_008659796.1:50248-62046 GCF_000695815.1 Acanthisitta chloris | reverse complement strand
AGTGAACTTGCAGTGTTCACAAGTTGGTTTTGAATACAACCTAATGCAATGTAATGTTTAAATTATGTAGAGAACATGAACAGTCAGTCAGGGAAACAGACTAAGAAAAAAATGTTCATCAAAGAAACCAACCGTATTTCTTTGGGAAAATCAACTTGAATTTCAATGGAAACAAAAGTGGTAAAAGTGTTCAGTGAAAACTAAAAATATTTATGTGGAAAACTTGCAAACAAAGTCCACGGTCATGTCATGCTGAAAACCTGACTGCAGCTTGAAGATATGACTGACCTTTTACAGAAGTCATATCAAATTACATAGCTCATTTTCAATGAGATTGCTAAATTTGTAATTATTGTGAAAATGCTCATCTGGCAACCTTTGTCTTTTCAGATAGCTAGGGAGTGGGTAGCTCAGAAGATGCATCATATCCTCCATTATTAGGCATGAAAGATGTTGGTAGCTTTTTGTGAATTTTATCACATTATGTGAACTTTATGTTGTGAATAGTCTTTGGAGATAAAAAAAAAGAGTAGGTCAGTCATCATCATATTCTTTCTGAATGCCTGAGATAACATTCCTGATTTTATTGCAGTGATAGACAGGCACAATTTATCTTGCAGTGGTTCCTCAGTTTCAGTACCACAGATCCCAAAGTCCAGTAGGAAATGTATTTTATCCTGCATGATTCCATTGATGTGCCTATGGATTGAAGTAAAACAAAATAAAATGAATACTTCCAAAAATAGCCAAATTGTTGCCTACTATAATGCTATCTTTATTCAAAGGGGAATTCAGAAGGGCACTCTGTTCTTCCATAGACCACATTGGAGGGCCTACATGTAATATATTAACTGCAAATGCTTCAGAAGGATCTAAAGGAATGTGACACAGTCACCACTCTCTTCAAAATCAAAGACATTCAAATACACTATTGTATAACTGAGTTATGACTGGCCCAGGAAATTCTGAGCGAGGAAAACTGAAATGACAGCTGGTTGATGACTGCTTAGAACTTCTGTGACAGGAGTTTCAGGTGTCTGCTGCCATAGGTAATGCCAACATGCATTTTCTTCATAGATTGATTAGTTATCTTTTTAAGATAAGTCATCTGTGAAGAAGATCAATCACACAGACATTCACTTGTCCATCATGTTATATGCTATACAAAATACATATGTGTAGACATATAAAGAGATAGTACATAATCTATTAATATCAAGACCTCCTTACACTTTATCCCTTGCCCTGAACAGGGCTGAGCTGGGTTCCCCAGGCATCCCATGGCCAAGTGCCCTTTGTCCAGGCTGTCTGAGCTCCAGCCACCAGGGAAGGGGCTGGCAGATCCTGGCAAGCCCTGGACAATACCGGGGGGCTTGCGACAGCTTTTGCCCTTTCCCTGGAGGCAGGAGAAAGGCAGAAGGTGAGGAAAAAGAAAATCTGCCATCAGCATCATTCTCCTGAAAAGACTTTGGGGTGCTGATGTGACTCTAGATCTCTCTGCTTTAAGAAAATTGTCGCATTGACCCTAGCAGCCAGAGAAAAGGTGAACATAACATGTTAGAGGCACAGAAAAGTTGTAAGTCCTCCTCTACAAGTGTTGTAAGGGTTTTATAGTCAGTGAGATTTTCTTTACTAGTTTGAGCTATAAGTGTTAGTATTCTTTAACTGTATTAACTATTGCTTCATTTACACTGATCTTAAGATTTTGTTAAACTAACAAGAGATTCTTGGCTCTCTGTTTAATATGTGGTTCCTTAGACCTATCACAAGATTTTGAAGTGTACAGTGCTATGCATACGGAAGCTGTGTACAAGGCCATAAGCAAAAAAGATTAACACATCTATTTCCAAATCACAGCAAATTCTGAGACAAAATCAAGGTGTAACACAAAGTATACAATAAGAGATGAAGACGGGAAGATGAGTGCATATGAAACTTAGAAGGGTTTGCATGTGGAACCTACAGCTATAACAGCAGATTCCACCAGCCTCCCTTGTAAGAAAATTTAAACCTAATTGAAGAGTAAGAAAAAGATGCAAGTAGATACATGAGTTATAGGGATACTCTAGATATTCTTTATAAGATGACAGCTATTTTTCCAATTTTGCTTCAAATTCCTTTGTTGAGGATGGTGTCAACAGCATCTGAGATATCAAGGACATTTTGCAGGTGAGTTGTGGCTATTTAACTCCATGCTCCTTGTTCAAAGGTTAAGAGGAGTGAGCTCAGTTTTCTTATTAACTGATTAGTTGCAGCCTGTCAGCTTAAAACTTCTTAGCAGTAAGAAAATGAAATAGAATAATTCTTCGTGAACTGTTTGTCTTTCTCCTGATGGTTTCTGATTGTGGTCCAACATTATGAAAACATCCAAATGGAAGAACATAAGCGTGGAATTTGTTGTGGATCTAAAAGGTCAGTGAATTTGAAGACAGAGTGATCTTATTAGAATTGTACTGGCCTGGAAGGTAACAATATAAAAGTGCTGGGAGATGCACAAAGTTGAATTTTGAGCCTAGTCATAACCCAAACCATTCAGATCAGGTCTTGCCTCTGCAGTTGTGGTAAGTGCAAGTGTTTGCCAATACAGAGTCAACACATCTAGAGAAACCTTTTCAGTTATCTAAAAGAGATTACAATTTCAGTATCCAAAGCCTTTAAAAATGGTAATACGACAAGAGTAAATGGAAAAAGAGAAATAGACATGTAATCAGAGTAAAGCTGGATTCATTTATCTTAATTTGAGAAGATCTCCCTATAAATGATTTTTCACAGAGCAATTTACTTTGGCATTTAAACAAAACAAACTAACTAGGACTATCAGTTCACAAACAGGTCATCCTTATTCTTGTAACTAATATCGTTTTTTGAAATCTGTGTGATTGGATCAGTTTCAGGACCAGTTTCTGCAGTTTCAGGATGAGTTTCTGCAGGACAGCTGTCATTCTCTTCTGTCTAGGAATAATGATCTAATATGAATCTCCTCTGAAATACTCAACATTGTTTCCCATTTGCTGCTGTTCATGAGCTTGGTTGGATTTTGTTAAAAATCCTGTAGACAGGATTAAATTGTGCATAAAATCACTACCACACTGGAGATATACCACCTTAAAAAGCCTTGTGGGATATTTCTGGATTTTGTAAACATGGTTTACATGAAGAAAAACTTGTGAAGTTTTATTTTTCAGTGCTGAAATCCTGAGTGATTATAATCCATAGTGCCCCCTTCACACATCTGATTAAATAGCAATATTTACATAGGTAGTGGTAAAGCAGAACCTAAGAACTACTTGACTCATCTTAATGTGTGTTACTGAAAGTGAGAATTAATGCTGAAAAATAGCAGATTTATTTTTCTGAATAAAAAAGTGCAACAGTTGTTACTCCCTTTTTTGACTGTCTTTGTTGGCATGCTACTTTTTTTTTGAGAATTTGAATCTTGCAGATGCATAGGCACATGTGTCGTTGAAAGATTCATGCCCAAGGACTTCATGCAGCCATCTGGAATGCATTGCTTTTCCTGATCTTTTTAGGAAGAGGCAATCCTTTTGTCAAGAAGCAGAATTGTTCTGGTATATGTGATCATCAGTTTTCAAGTGAATGAAAGAACCAAATAATTTGGGGAATTACTCAGAGACCAAAATCTAATGCTTAAAGTGAAAGTAGAACAATTTCTGGTAGCTGCAGTTTTTCTCAGAAACAAAGTTTGTTTGAAGCCGTTTTCTAAAATTTCATAACTGTAACAATAATAACAAAACAGCAACAACATTGCTCTGGATCAGGTAATTAGAGAGAAAAAAGCACAATTTGAACTAAATCTGGCCAGTTCTCTCAGGGGTAACAAAAAGTGTTTCTATAAATACAACAATAGCAGAAGGAAGGGCAAGGAAAACCTTCATTCCTTGTTGGACATGGGAGGGAACAGAGTCATCAAAGATGAGAAAAAGACTGAGGTACTTAACACCTTCTTTGCCTCAGTTTTCAATAGTAGTACAGATTGTCCTCAGGGCAACTGGCCTCTAGAGCTGATAGACAGAGATAGGAAGCCAAATAGCCCCCCTGAAATCTGAGAGGAAATGGTTAGAGATCTAGAGACATTGAAGTGCTGGAGCAGGTGCAGACAACACCTAGGGTGGTGAAGGGACTCAAGTGCAAGTGCCATGAGGAGAGGCTGAGGGAGCTGGGGTTGTTTAGCCTGGAGAAGAGGAGGCTCAGGGGAGACCTTATCACCCTCTACAACTCCCTGAAAGGAGGTTGGAGTCAGGGGGGAGCTGGTCTCTTCTCTCAGGCAACCAGCAGTAGGACAAGAGGGCACAGACTCAAGCTCTGCCAGGGGAGGTTTAGGTTAGCTGTTAGGAAAAGATTTTTTTACAGCAGGAGTAATCAGACATTGGAATGTGCTGCCCGGGTAGGTGGTGGATTCACCATCCCTGGAGGTTTTTAAGCTGAGACTGGATGTGGCACTTAGTGCCATGGTCTAGTAACCATGGTAGGGTTGGGCTCGATGATCTTTGAGGTCTCTTCCAACTCAGTTAATTCTATGATTCTATGATTCTAATCAAGGGTGTCAGTTTCAGAAATGGAGTTTACTGTTAAATACTTAATTTTTGTTCTTTTGTGTAGCTCGAACTGAGATCTATTGTTTCTATCACAGTTTCATCGGTGTGTATTGTCAAAACCAAGGCAAAACTATAAATTTTTGAAGCAACTCCCAAAAGACACACGTGTACACATGTACATGCAGCTGACTACCTGCTGGTTATTCAACTACATTCAGAATATAATTACTGTGGGAACGTTTCTGTGTGTTTTCCCTATGCTAAGCTCTGAGTGCAACACTCAGAGCAGCAGTAAAGGTGCACTTCGCTGAGATGCACCCTGAAACCCAGGTTTGTTATGTTTGTCGCTTTTTTCCTTCCAAATAGCAGAGAAAAAGGATTAGCTTGGTAAAGAGCAGCACTGCCCTCTGGTGGTCAGATCGATCCTTCACGGAGGGAAGCCTTCAGTTTTTCCTTCGACTTGAACGGCCTAGAACGATACTGCCAGAAAAACATATGTGCTTGGATTGAAACTTTCAAATTAAGGTTTTAACATGAATAGTAAAAGACCTTTCATTTTGGGGAGGGTTCAGGGGGTGTGTGTGTTTCGCTGTTTCTTTTTTGGGTTTTTTTCAGAAATCTGTAAAATATTTCTATGCAAGATGAGAAATCCCTGCAAAAGAGAAGCGGAGTTTGTCTGTCTTTAGCAATCTATAAACATTACAGTGTAGGTAAAAGTGAATTCCCTTGCTTCATGTCTCATTCACTGTGCCATAACTTTGCAACTCTGAAATGAAATATTTATTTGTCGTTAATCTGATTAGAATAAAATACTCAGTTCTTTTGAGATATTATATGCAAGATGAGAAATCCCTGCAAAAGAGAAGCGGAGTTTGTCTGTCTTTAGCAATCTATAAACATTACAGTGTAGGTAAAAGTGAATTCCCTTGCTTCATGTCTCATTCACTGTGCCATAACTTTGCAACTCTGAAATGAAATATTTATTTGTCGTTAATCTGATTAGAATAAAATACTCAGTTCTTTTGAGATATTAATTGTTTAGTTGTCGTTAATCTGATTAGAATAAAATATTCAGTTCTTTTGAGATATTGTTTAGTCTTTGGACAAAGCACAATAAAGACTAGTTCTGATAGACACCAAAAATATTCCTGTTTGAAGCTAATCAGAAAGAAGCATGTGTGTATATTTTAATTGTGTGTATGCAGGTATGTTTCCATAGAAATAATGTTAATCAGTTGTTTCTGCTTAAATCTACTTCTTGTAAAACCCTTTCACAGACATTGTTCCAGTTACCAGATGACTGATGGCAGCCTTCTGAGAATGGATTTTTAAAATCTTTGCATCCACCTTGCAAAGGTTTATTATGAAAAATTTTCATATAAAACAGAATCAGAAGTCTACTTAGGTCAACAAATCTGACTGATTCAATCTACAACCTTTGCTATCATAGAATCATAGAATGGTTTGGGTTGGAAGGACCTTAAAGATCATCTAGTTCCAACCCCCCTGCCTAGATCAGGTTGTTCAATGCTTCATCCAACCTGGTCTTGAATGCTTCCTGGGATGGAGTATCCAGAACTCTGGGAAATCTGTTCCAATGTTTCACCACACTCAAAATAAAGAATTTTTTTTCTAGTATCTAATCTAAACCTGCTCTCTTTCTTTCCTAGGGGAAAAAAAATTGATTGAGATTGTTCTAAGTGAGTTGTTCTTGAAAGGTCCGCGTTCTAACTACTCTGTTTTCTTAACATTTTTGCTTCATTTGGGATGCTTACAACTAGTTGGAGTATTTTTGCCATTTTTTTCAATGTTTATCCTGGGAATTAAACTTGCACTTGTAGATTCAAGGTTTTCAGCCAGTTCTTTCTTCTTTTTTTTTCTAAATATGTTTCATAGTAGCCCTTCCACAATAATTTAGCATATATTTTGAGATTCATTTAGAGAGATGTTTGGGGGTTTTTTTTATGTACTGTAACAAAACTTTCAGCAGATCCAGTTAGCTGAAAACATCTGCTTAATCGTAACTACTCTCTGGTTTTTTTCACTCATGCTTCAGGTTAAGACCTTGACCCACTCTTGTTAATAATCACTTCTTTAGCCACATGAACATAGCTGAAATTTCTAATAAATAAATATTTACTCCTATGTTGTTTTTATTAACACATATTCCCTTACAAATGTATTTTTCACGTTCTAACTGATATTTTACTCCTGCATAGTCTCTCCACCTCAACAGAAATTCCTCAGAGGGAGGACTTTTTACTCCCCTTGTTCTTCACTTAGACACTGAATTGACTGTACCAGGTCTATGCCAGAAGGAAGGTGAATGGTGTTCCAGACTTGTGACATAAACCTGTGTTTCTTGCCCATCCAGATTCCATCTGTTTTTGTATTAATAAAATATGAATAAACATATCACATATGGTCTTCATTTTCAGACTGATCTTTCGGCCTGCCATTATTGTATCACTGTCTCTATTACCTTAGTTTTCTTGATAAATTCCCAGTTGCCCCTGCCCATCTTCTCAAAAGATATGAACTTGTTACTTGACATCTTACAGTGCAGCATCCCTTTTCTTAGAATGTTCTCTATTTTGATTTCCCAATTCATGTTTGCTGCATGATACAGACAGGATTAAACAAAGTATGGTATAATATGCTTAGCCTTAAGCATATGTTTCCATGCTTTACTGAATCAAAGCTAAAATTATGAATCAAGTTTAATTTTCTCTTGTTGATTTTCCAACTGTTGAGGCAATATGTTTCCCTCAACAACTAATTTGTTTAGTATTCATGAACATGAAAGTTATTTTAAAGCTATTCTCAAGTTGATCACCATCTCATCTCACCTAAATACTTGTTAAAACATGGGACTAAACTTCACTGGTTTTTAAGTAGACTGATTAGTCAAAATAATGTTGAGTCTTTTAATGTGGCTTAGCTTCTTATATGCTGACAGGAGTTTAAACTAAAATGACACATTTATAAGTACAGTAAATGAATGTTAGAAATACAGTTTCTTAGAAAATTACTTTTAAACACTGTTTCATGATTAAATATGCATTTAAGAAGCTGTATTTAGATACAGATTTAAAATACCACTGAAATTTGAGATATTCACAGTGAATTTCAGTTTTAATTAACCACTAAAATGTAGCGCACTAAGATTCAAATGCAAATATTGTTTAATATTTTTTAAAATATGATCACCATTCTGTGATCTCCTATGGCTTGCTCTACAATAAGTGACAGCAGCAATGGTGATGTTGGTAACAGTCTCCCTGCCTGAGCGGGTTTTGGATCAGGCCTATTAACAACAATTTCCGACTATGACCAACAGGATTTATAAGAGTTAGTTGACATAATTCCCAGAAAAGCAGTGGGCTATTTCTAAACACCCCTAAGATTAGCTGATCCTTCCAGATATTGCAACAGGCAACTTAATTATCTGTATCTGTCCATTTTGGGTGATAAAAGGGATGTATCTTCTTGCTATCTAAATGCCAATATACAAAAAAAAGACCTAATGAAGCAGAACTCACAGCTCCAGGGAAGAACATTTTAGTTCTATTATTCTGCAAAATTGCAAGAGGACTAATACAGCCTGGGGAAGATTGCAAAATGAATTATCCTTAGTTGCACTTTTCTTTATGGCCAGATTCCAAAGGAAAGTACTTTCATTCTCTATAAATATCTTTTGCTGTCATCCCCTGGTTTATTTTACTTTAGGGACACAATCAGCTTTTATCTGCCATTAAAGATCCATTTCTGACAGCAGGTAATGACATCTGGAACCTTTTGCTTTCACTATCACTTTAGACTCTTTGTGCCATGAAATTGGTACCTTTTTTTCCTTCTTAGTTTGCAGATAGTGAAAGATGATGCATCAGCCTCCTTGATGTTTCCCACTGGGCACCAAGAAATGACCAGGCAAAGAGCCAAGTCTGAATGAGATCAACACACAGACCAAGAAAAATTTTTCCTCAACTTTTCATTCAGCTAGAATTTCATATTGACTCTATAAAGCAGGAAAGACTACCTCTGTCCAAAACCCCTTTACGAACTGAAAACTAAAGCCCTCTTTTACTATGGATGAAGGACACATTGTATAATTAGTTTAGTCACTTTGCATACCCTGATATCTAAGATCAAGGGAGCAGCAAATGATTCAGGGTGCTTGCAGGGCTCCCAGGCTGTTTCCCTATATAGTCCACTGAACTGATCCTGAATATAGATCCTGAATTTGCCTCAATTGTCCATGCTACTTAACCTATGTGTCTGCTCATCAGCATCACAATCCCCTGGATGGTCTGCCAGGATTTGCTTTGATGCTGTTAGGCAGCATGAGGAGCCCACATGCTATGTTCTGCTAGCAATTCAGTGGTAGGCAGTGAAGGATTAATGCTCTCTGACCCCCCTTTAGTCATGTCTGGCAAAGCTGAGCTAGCACAAGGAGCACAATTTTAATCCGATGGAGCCCTGTGGAGAAAAGGTGGCCGTTAAAGAACCCAGCAAGCATTTAGAAACCATAAAAGGTTCTGTGAGTCAGAGAAATTTCATGGGGGTGCAATTCACATGGGCTTTACTTGAATCTGCACTTTACCAATAGAAAGATGTCATACAAAGTCAGTGCAACTAAAAATAAGTTATTTCCTCTTTACATGAAAGACAGACTAATATTCTATTACATATTATCATGAAATCATAGAATAGCCTGGGAAGGGACCTTAAAGATCATCAAGTTCCAACCTTCCTGCAATGGGCAGGGACACCTTCCACTAGGTCAGATTGCTCAAAGCCTATCCAACCTGGCCTTGAACACCTCCAGGGATGGGGAGCCCCCAGCTTCTCTAGTCAATGTATGCTAGTGCCTCACCACCCTCACAGTAAAGAATTTCTGCCTAATATTTAGTCTAAACCTACTTTCAATTTGATGTCATATCCCCTTGTCCAGTCACTATACGGCCTTGTAAAAAGTCCTTCTGTTATCTTTGGATGCTGCTTATGTTACAGAATTTAAAATTATGTCAAGAAATGTGTAATAGAGAAGAGAAGTGAGAATAAACCAATTAATAATTTCTTGGAGACCATTAGATTTAGAAAATGAAATAAAGAAAAATTTATCATTAATATTTAATTTTATCTTCAGAATTTTCAATGTTTTCTATTTATTAAAGATTTTTTAAAGTCCACTTAAATTGTAATCACAGTGTATATAACATATCGTGAAAAATAAATATGTTGATTTGAAATAGAAAACATTCAATTGCATCTCTAATTTTGAATTTGTACTAAAGAAAAAAGAATAATATCACTCAAGTGACTATAATTATTAACTGAAGTAAGTGAGATATGAGTAAGAAAAACAGAAAATTAGAAAACAAAATTTGTGTACTATTTATAATTGTCCTGTTTCTGATTAACTCTTTCAGCAGCCAGGAAGGGCACACTGGGACCCTGAGGCTATTCTTTACCTCCTTAAGTCATGTGGAGGGGATGGATGGGGCAGGGGGTACCCTTTGTTCCAGCACCAGTTCAAGTCCAGTGTGATGTGTGCAGCCAGGGAACGCTAAGTTCCATGTGGTGAGCAATCGCATGAGTTGTTTTCCTGTCTTGTATATTTTGTTATTAATATAGCTGTTACTGTTCATTTTTCTTCCTTCATTGCTGATCACTGTGCATCACTGTGAAAGTTAAATAGAAGAAATTGTCACTGTAACTACTGTAGCACAATACAGAAGTCCTATTGGTTCACACAGTAACGTAAAACCTAATCAGCAAGAACCAAGTATCTTGTTTTCTAACCATGGGAGAAGTAAACTGTTTTGTCTGAGTCAAAATTGAAATAATGTGAAAAGAATAAGATTGAATAACAAACAAAGTGACTGCCTCCTGATATCTAGTACATTTTTCCCAAAGGTTGCAAAATCGAGCAAGGAGTGTGATTTTTAACAGTATTGTGAGCTTTGTTAATGCATGGATTCATACCTTCTTGAAAATTTTCAGAACTGAGCTGTTCATTAAGAGCTTCTTCTCCAGGAGGTTAAAATTCCTTACTACCTAAATAGTGGAAGTGTTAAAATAATCAGGTTTATCTTCACTTTTTTTCCTCTTCTTTTTCTTGCCGTTAGTACCCACACAGTGGCACCAACTGTCACCAATGTGCGTGCTTCATATAATGAGTTAGACATAATGGTTATTATATCTACTTCATTGCTATTTATTTACTCAGTACATTACATCATGAGATTACATAATATTCTTTTTATCTATTGTACTGGGTATGGGTGGGGTGGATTTAATTTTCTTCATAGCAGCCTGTCAGGTTCTGTGTTTTGTATTTGCGGCTAACACTGTGTTTCTAATTTGCTCTTGGCTTTCATAGCAGCCTGTCAGGTTCTGTGTTTTTTATTTGTGGCTAACACTGTGTTTCTAATTCACTCATATTTTGGCTATTGCTGAGCAGTGCTTGCACCACGCCAAGGTTTTCTCCTTTTCCCATTCTGCTTCCTTGGTGAACAGGGTGGGGATTGGTAAGAAAGCCAGGTCAGAGGGATAGTCCATGCCATATAACATCATGTTTAGCTATATAAAACACTGTGAATACTTGTAGCTAATCTTATCAGGGAGATATTGTTGAACCTTTGTAATTCCTTGCTACTGTTTGGAACTGGGGGTGTCAACAAATGAGTGACAGCATCTCTCTATGGGTCACTGGGTGTGAATGTGTTTGTCCATATCCAACACTGCTGCAGAGACAGCATTCCTTTTGAGGAAGTCACATTCAGGAAAGGAAATTCAGATCACATTTCCATAAGCAGATCACCCCTGAACAAGGAATAGACCAGGTCACTGGAACCAGGCTTAAGCATTGCAGCCAAATGTAGTGCTCTCACAGGTTTAGAAGTTACATCAGACTTTCCATATAAAATTTTAGAGGTGCATATTTTCATTTTTTTTCATTAAATCAGGATAATCCAAGTCCTGTTGAAGGCATGTAAATTTAGGATTGAACTGGACTTGCATTTGAAAATAAAAGCAACACAATATATGTATATAGAGCAGGCTTTTAGAAAACTCAGTGTGTGAACAACTTTGTCTGACCATTGGTCCATCTACCAAACAGGACCCAATCCCAATAGGATGCTCTGATGGCACTTTGGAACCATTTAGAAACCTGTTTGCACCTGTTACACCCAAACTGTCTCTACCCAGCCTAAGTGTACTCTGTTACTCCTCATA